>NC_134353.1:976073155-976233155 GCF_048569485.1 Anomaloglossus baeobatrachus
AGCGCAATAACAATCCTCTCTGATTATTGCGTGTTTGCGGTGTTTTTTTATTATTTTATTTGATACGTATTGTGCTGATGTGAATCCTGAAGCTTATAAAGAAAGAAACACCAAATCCGCACAGTTCAGCGGCGTCTTTCCACGCACCAGGGGCGGAGATTTCATCACGTCTCATCCACTTTGCTTGGACAATTAGTCCATATTCACATGTAGTGTAAACGATGCATTTTTTTCTGCTGTTTTTTTGCACATTTATTCTGCTGTGTTTAATTGTCCAAGTAAAGTGGATGTGATTCCATGAGAAGACGCCGCTGAAATCTGCGGTTTTGGTGCTTTTTTTTCTCTGGAGGTTTCTATGTGGAGCTGAAAAAAACCCCAGGAAAAAACTTCTCTACAATAAAAACACTAAAAAACGCGAATTCACATCTGCACCAAAAAAGCATTAATCAATGGAGAAAAGGCAGAAAAAATGCAGCAGAAATGGAAAGATCAGAGGAGATAGTTATTGTGTAGTTTGGTGCAGACACAAAAAACACCGGATTTATGCAGCGTGTGAACACGGCCTTATAGGCACAAATAAGCAACATGTCATATAGTGACACATAGAAATAGAAGAACATTCTGGCTGCTATGACTATTAAACATTCCGGGGCATCTGCTGACTGACCCTGACTGCCAAATGGGTGTGGCTAGGGGCGTGGTCAAAATTTGCCGCTGCGCGCGCCGCATAGTTTGTCCCTCTTTGCTTTCTTCAAAAGTTGGGAGGTATGCTAAAAGGGGTTCTCCAATGAAAACGTATTGACTGGTGGTAGTCTGACATCTTGGACCCACACTGACACAGGAGCAGCAGTGCACATGCCCGACCGCTGTCACGCAATGAGGCTGCCGGAATAATACGAGCACAGTGCTCGGCAGCCATTGAGATCAATAGAGCGGTGGTCGGGAACGTGCACTGCTGTAGCATTCTCAAAGGGATAGAAGTGGCCCGGTCTGCCCGTCAGTGGGGGGTCTGCCCGTCAGTGGGGGTCTGCCCGTCAGTGGGGGGTCTCTGTGGCCACACCATCAATGGCAGATAACCAGCAATGGAGTAAATCAATGCACAGGACCCAAGTCCAGGGGCCCTGCGAGGAATCTGAAGGGTTCCCTGCGGGCAGCCCCTGATCTCTTGCGCCTCTTGATTAGCTGGCCTGGGGCAATGTCATTGCTGTGATGAGTGACATTATGCCAGGCTCGCTAATCAATAAAAGAACCAGGGATGCCGGCAGCCACAGATTACTCACGGGGCAGAAGCCGGGACCCACATATTCATGTGCATTGTCTGTGGTGATATTTTCTCCAGAGACCCCTTTAATCAGTTCGTAGAGATCCTCCATGTTTTCCAGCCTGAATATGTGCACAATAGGCTCTGCAAGCCTCCTGTAATGCCGGCTGAGGATACGTCACACTAATGATAGTCATGGTGGTGGCATCAGGGCACACTTCAGACTTCCTGTATTCACCCTTCTCCATTCACCTTCCATTGCATCCCATTAGCATGACGTCACAGGTCACGTGCTGCAGAGAAGTCAAAGGAGAGGAAACAGGCCGCAGCCTGGATTTAGGTCACCATGGATACTAAAGCATTAGGAGGGGTGTTTTACCGCAACTTCAGACCCTCCAGACCAAACAGGACAACCCTTTAACTTTCATTAAAGCAACATGAAGTAAGGATCCTAATGTCACACACCCAAAGTCATCACAGCCTGAAGAACAGATTAAGAAAGGCACACTGTACCTCACAAGTCCACCATGACAGCCCCACAGAGATAAAGCTCTTCACACCAAGCTTCGCTGAATTACTACAGATATTTTGTAACCGCAGGGGGAGCCGCCGGGGCCCCCGCCTGAAGCCGCAGGGGGAGCCGCCGGGGCCCCCGCCTGAAGCCGCAGGGAGGCAGGGGAGCAGTCATGGCCCCCGCCTGAAGCCGCAGGGAGGCAGGGGAGCAGTCATGGCCCCCGCCTGAAGCCGCAGGGAGGCAGGGGAGCAGTCATGGCCCCCGCCTGAAGCCGCAGGGAGGCAGGGGAGCAGTCATGGCCCCCGCCTGAAGCCGCAGGGAGGCAGGGGAGCAGTCATGGCCCCCACCTGAAGCCGCAGGGAGGCAGGGGGAGCAGTCGGGGCCCCCGCCTGAAGCCGGAGGGGAGCGGGGACGCAGGGAAACCGCTATGGCCTACACCTGTAGCCAGAGGGGAGCAGTCATGGCTGAAGCCGGAGGAGAGCGATCATGGCAGACACCTGACAAAGATCAGTAAGGCAAACTTGTTCTTGGGCCAGTACCACTCACCTGGGAAGCCTCAATAATAATGATGCTATGACCTTCTGAATTCAGGGCCACACCCAGGTGGCTTTTATAGCTTTGGCTCCTCCTCTTGTAGGCCATTCATTCACTGTTAACCCTTAATGCAGTAACCTCTGCTCTGCAGCTACCGTCCACTATTTTCCTGCTTTTTATGGCCTCCGACACACATCCGTGCCGCCGGTACGTGTTTGGTACGTTTTTGAACATACCGGCGGCACGGATACATGTACACCAATGCTACCCTATGGTAGCAGGCACACACACGTACAACCGCACGGAACGTGTGTCCGTGTGCGTTTGTACGTGTGTGCGTTTTTCTACACGTTTTCTCTGGCAGCACGGGTGTCACACGGCCCGCACCCGTACCACACGGATGTAGTGTGGATGCGATCCCGTGTGCCACGCTCCGGAGAAAACACACGTGTCAGTAAAAAAAACCCAAACATTTACTCACCTTCTCCTGCCCTCCTGTCTCTGCCGCTGCTGCCGACCGCCGCTCATTATTCTTATTTAATATTCACTTCACTGCGGCCGGAAGCAGCAGCAGCGGGGAGACGGGAGGGCTGGAGACCGAAGATCAGCACCACGGACAGCAGCAAGGACCACGTGAGTATGCAAATTACCGGTTCTACATGTGCTATCGCGGATAGCACACGTGGACCGCACGTACCCATATATATATAGATATATAAGAAGGACATAGCTGAACTGGAGAGGGTGCAGAGAAGAGCCACCAAGATTATTAGAGGAATGGGTGGGCTGCAATACCAAGACAGGAAAAACGAAGGCTTAGGGGGGATCTAATCACAATGTATAAATATATGAGGGGACAGTACAGAGACCTTTCCAAAGATCTCTTTACACCTAGGCCTGCGACTGGAACACGGGGGCATCCGCTACGTCTTGAGGAAAGGTTTAATCATAATCACAGACGAGGATTCTTTACTGTACGAGCAGTGAGACTATGGAACTCTCTGCCGCATGATGTTGTAATGAGTGATTCACTACTAACATTAAGCAGAGCCTGGACGCCTTTCCTGAAAAATGTAATATTACCAGTTATGTATATTAGATTTTATGACAGGGTATTGATCCAGGGAACTAGTCTGATTGCCGGATGTGGACGAAGGAAGGAAATTTTTTCCCCATTGGAACTTGTTTGTCACATTGGGTTTTTTTTGCCTTCCTCTGGATCAACATGTTAGGCTACGGGGTGAACTAGATGGACTTAGAGTCTCCCTTCAACCTGAAAAACTATGATACTATGATACTATGATACCCGAGACACGTACTTACCAAACGCAACACGCAGGGAAAATACGTGTCTCGCGGCACGTGCATGTATTCTCACGGATGTGTGTTTCAGGCCTATGGTGGTGATTGTGAGTTTATGGAGCTGATGTACTTCTGTATTTGCCATTACTCGCACCATGAGCTGCAGCTCTGGAGTAAGACGTGTAGGCCACATTCACATGGTGGTAATGTCAGAAGGCTCCAGAGATAAATAATGGAAGAATTTAGAGCCACGTCGGCTCACCAGACGGGAGCTGTAGGAGCCGCCTCGACCTGTGTCCTCCCCAACGCCTCTTGATTGGCGCAGAGGCACAATGGCAGATGGGGTGGAGCTGATATACAAAGGTGGATGGGGTGGGGCAGAGGAACAATGGAGGATGGTGTGGGGGATAGACACAATGGTGCTAGGGTGGAGAAGAGGCACAATGGCACAGGAGGTGTGGCAGAGGCACAATGGAGCAGGGAATGGGGAAGAGGCACAATGGTGCTATGGTGTGGCAGAGGCACAATGGAGCAAGGAATGGGGCAGAGGCACAATGGAGCAGGGAATGGGGCAGAGGCACAATGGTGCAGGGGGGTGGGGCAGAGGAACAATGGCAGATGGTGTGGGGCATAGACACAATGGTGCTAGGATGTGGCAGAGGCACAATGGAGCAGGAATGGGGCAGAGGCACAATGGAGCAGGAATGGGGCATAGACACAATGGTGCTAGGGTGTGGCAGAGGCACAATGGAGCACGGAATGGGGCAGAGGCACAATGGTGCTAGGGTGTGGCAGAGGCACAATGGAGCAGGAATGGGGCAGAGGCACAATGGAGCAGGAATGGGGCATAGACACAATGGTGCTAGGGTGTGGCAGAGGCACAATGGAGCAGGGAATGGGGCAGAGGCACAATGGTGCTAGGGTGTGGCAGAGGCACAATGGAGCAGGGAATGGGGCAGAGGCACAATGGTGCTAGGGTGTGGCAGAGGCACAATGGAGCAGGGAATGGGGCAGAGGCACAATGGAGCAGGAATGGGGCAGAGGCACAATGGTGCAGGGGTGGGGCAGAGGAACAATGGCAGATGGTGTGGGGCATAGACACAATGGTGCTAGGGTGTGGCAGAGGCACAATGGAGCAGGGAATGGGGCAGAGGCACAATGGTGGAGCAGAAACACAGTGGTGCAGGGGGTAGGGCAGAGGCACAGTGGTGCAGAGGATAGGGCAGAGGCACAGTGGTGCAGGAGGTGAGGCAGAGGCACAATGGTTTAGGGGGTGGGGCAGAGGCATAGTAGTGCAGGGGGTAGGGCAGAGGCACAATGGTGGAGCAGAGGCACAGTGGTGCAGAGGATAGGGCAGAAGCACAGTGGTGCAGGAGCTGGGGCAGAGGCACAATGGTGCAGAGGATAGGGCAGAGGCACAGTAGTGCAGAAGGTGGGGCAGAGGCACAATGGTGCATGGGGTGGGGGAGAGGCACAATGGTGCAGGGGGTGGGGTAGAGGCACAGTGGTGCAGAGGATAGGGCAGGGGCACAGTGGTGCAGAGGCACAGTGGTGCAGAGGCACAGTGGTGCAGGGGGGTGGGGCAGAGGCACAATGGTGCAGGGAATGGGGCAGAGGCACAATGGTGCAGGGAATGGGGCAGAGGCACAATGGTGCAGGGGGTGGGGCAGAGGCACAGTGGTGCAGAGGATAGGGCAGGGGCACAGTGGTGCAGGAGGTGGGGCAGAGGCACAGTGGTGCAGAGGCTAGGGCAGAGGCACAGTGGTGCAGGGGGGTGGGGCAGAGGCACAATGGTGCAGGGAATGGGGCAGAGGCACAATGGTGCAGGGAATGGGGCAGAGGCACAATGGTGTAGGGGGTGAGGCAGAGGCACAGTGGTGCAGAGGATAGGGCAGAGGCACAGTGGTGCAGGATGTGGGGCAGAGGCACAATGGTGCAGGGGGTGGGGCAGAGGCACAATGGTGTAGGGGGTGAGGCAGAGGCACAATGGTGTAGGGGGTGAGGCAGAGGCACAGTGGTGCAGGATGTGGGGCAGAGGCACAATGGTGCAGGGGGTGGGGCAGAGGCACAATGGTGTAGGGGGTGAGGCAGAGGCACAGTGGTGCAGGATGTGGGGCAGAGGCACAATGGTGCAGGGGGTGGGGAAGAGGCACAATGGCGGATGGTGTGGGACAAAGGCCCAATGTCACCGGAGGTGGGGAAGAGGCATGTGACGCCCTGACAAAATCAGATTTTCAAAGGAGACTGAATCCATCTTCCAGATGCAGGAATCTCTCCTCCTTGTCCTACCAACACAACCCCACACACGTACATACACCAGCCACAGAGCCTAGTCACCCCCCCAAGGACTATAAGGACATACCAGTGGGCAGGGCCAGGCAGATGGTGACGCCCACCTAGGGGTCCTGAGGTGTCAGGGGAGGGAACACATCAGTTGAGTGGTGGAGACAGTCTAGTGCTGACAGTGGAAGCAAGAGGAGTGAAGTGGTAGTCGGGGGTTGTAGCTCCCGGACTACCTGAGCTGACAAGGTGGCAGATGGCAGAGCAGGGCCACAGGCGACGGAGATCCGGTTGCGGGAGACCTGAAGTGGACCGGGGCAGGGTTGTAGCCTGCCGCTGCCGACAGCGGGAAACCGGTCCGGAGGCCGTGCACAGTCGGGGTACCTGGACCCCAGGGTGAGGACAGCTGCAAGCACCTTTCCGATTAGCCAGAAGGGGACAAGATTCCACGTCTTGTCCCACGAGTAGCCCAGATAGAGCGAGACGGAAGCCCAACGCGGGGGATAGGGCGTCTGCAAGTGCCTGCAAAAATCCAAGGGTCAGATCTCGCGGGCCACAGCTCCCACAGCAAAGACACCGGGAGTGGACTTTTCCCGTTCCATGCGAACTAGTCAACACATGAGACACCAAACTAGAGTGCAGGAGGAAGGGCCCCTGTTCTGTTCACCGGTGTGCAGGACCCAAGCACACCCCTCCAGAGGCTACCGGTATCCGGCACTTGATTTACTACTTGGATTCTGTGTGATTTATTCAAAAACAGTGAGTACACCGGTATCATCCGATCCAGCCCTGCAGACTGCGTCTCAGCACTCCACCTGCACCTGGGCCCCGGGACAACACCTCCCCTATCCGTGGAGGGGATACCATCCTGCTGCCCCACTCCATCAACGCCGGGCGCCCCGTACCAAGGCAGCGGCGGTGTCACCAACTATCACCGCAACCCACGGGTGGCGTCACTGACAAACTCTCCCCTGTAAATAACCCCCCTATTCAGTTGTGGGCGACGGACTGCTGCACGAGCCCGGGTCCGGCTGCCACTCAAGTCACAGCAACCGCTCGGATCTGAGCGTCTCGAGTAGCCCCCCTGCTGTGGCCTGTGCCCCCGCCAGCGACAAATCTTGGCGACATGAACAGGCTACTTACCCCATCCACTAACCTGGGTGAAGTGCGCCTTTCCTGGACTGTTAACCCGTGAAACGCTGACATTTTTCGGACCACCGCCATCTTGCCCGCCATTTTTGGCGCCAAAACATCAACCTCGCCATCTTCATCCCCAAAAGGAGCGCGAGTCTGAAGCTCCACCCACCTCCTGTGAACGCAGCCGGTGATTGCTGCCGAAAACCAAGGGGGAAGGTGAGGGAGTGGCATGTGACCAGAGCTGATAAAGTGCAAGGACGCCAGGACTCTGCCGAAATCCGTTCCTGGATACCAGCGCGGCAAGATGTCACAGCAACCTGGCAGGCAGCGCACAGAGAGTCCCGTCCCCGGAACCGCTGATTGGATCGAGGAGCTGACGGAGAGGATGCGCCAGAGGATCCAGGCCCAAGCCCACTTCATGCTGGCAAAGTGGACGTCGGAGATGAAGGGCCTGGCTGCAGCTGTCCGGGCATGCGAAGTGGAGATGGCCTCGGAGGAGCGGGTAAGCAGTGACCCACAACCCTATATTCCCCAGGAACCGGCCTGCCCGGCTGAGGGGTCCGGCCTGCTCCCGTCCGCTATCCCGCCTCCCTGGTCACCCGTGTCCGCAGCCAACGCCCCGACCGACCCGTTGCCTCAGTCCGTGGCAACGGAGCCCGTACCATCTGCGGGGGAGGACCCAGCTGCTGGGTCCTCAGGCCTTACCATCACCATCGCTCAGGCACCGCTGATAACCCAGCAGACCCTGCCCCGAGCCAGGCCGCACCGCCTGTGACGTCCGTCCCGGCCCCGAGCCTGGCCGAACCGTTGATGACGTCGGCCCCGGCCATCCGCCCGGCCGTTACGGAGGCGGCACCCATCTTTGTGTTTACCCCAGCTGCAACACCAATCGCTCCAAAGCACCCCGCCTGAGGAGCAGCCAGAGTGTTCCTGCAAGAAAACGGAGCAGGACACCGATCAATGGGGCCCACGGCAGTATGAGAGGCCGGTCGTACCCGGCACTAAGGGCATCCGAGTGGGCCTGGCTCATGAGCAGGAGGAGCATGGAACCCGTGCCCTGTACTGGGAACAGCAGCAGTGGTAGCTCCGCAAGGAAATAGCCGCTCGGGAGAAGAGAGCGGAGGTGATTACCCGAACCTACCGGGAGGACTGTCTCCGGCAAGCTACTTTTCAGGTCAGGGGCCCGACGTACCGAGGACAGGTCCACCATTTAAACCCCTAAAAGGGGTGGGGGTTCATCTACGAGCCGGGACTGGAGGCCCAGATATTTGTGTCACGGAGGGATGTAGCCCCTCACCTACCAACCAGCCATCCAGATCGGAATCTAGAACCCGGAGACATGGTCGGCTACATCAGGCACTGTGGAGAGCGAGGGTGGTTTGCCCTTGACGTCAAGAAATGGGTAGTGGTTAACGAGCAGCCATGCCTCGCCTCCCACCATCATTTGTAGGAGAAAAAGGAGTAATAGGTAGCGGAACCCGGCTACCTCCTTTCCCCAGTTAACCCAGCTTTTCCCCTGTTGTTGATGGACCATGGCCTCAGGACTGGCAGAGGCCACCCAAAAACTTTCTTGGGTTATTGTACATACTCCACATTACATACGCTTTAGGGAGCACTATAAATCGATTTCCACAGGTAAAGGTTCTCCTAGGCTAATAGAACACATTCGCACAGCACATGAAGGTAATCCCAACATCTTGCGCTTTGCAGGACTAGTCCAGGTTTCCCTGCCTCCACAAGGGGGCGATCTCCATAAGTTATTGCTACGTAAAGAAGCAAGTATGATAATAAAATTTGGAGCGCAGGGAAACCTGGGTTTGAATGACCGTAACGACCTAGCTGTATTCTTATAATACCGGCTTGCATAAAACTGATTTTTTGCAAATTATTTTCGAGTGATGGATTCATTTTGGATCTTTTGATAAATGAGTGGTTATGTCATTAAAAAGAATAATATGAACATAATGGGTTATGTATTGATATGACATTGATAAATGCCTCTGTACCTTTCAGGTGAATTTTTTCCTTTTTTTTTTTTTTTTTTTCCCCCTGTTTTCATGTTTGTTTTTGAAATGTGTGTCACATTGATTGTATGACCATGTTTTAAATGGGATGTGTTGTCTGCACTTATGTTAATCACTATCATGTGTGCATTCCTCTGTTTTTAATGTGCGGTGATGTGGCCTGGATGCACTCCCCTTTATAAGGTGCGTGCGGCCATTCCCCGACGTGGACCCGTAGAAGTCTGGCTTACAGACGAAACGGCCATCGTCCTTTGGAGGGACTCGCATCCTAGTCACCTCCCGCATTTTTATCTGCACCGATGAAAAGAACGCTTGAATAAAAAAGAAATTGTTTGGCATAGCAGCTGTTTGCGGTCGATTTTTCATCTTCCTGTTGTTACATACTCCACATTTACCTGCTTGTTTACCCCACCACCAGGACTGTAACACCTGCTGGAGAGGACTGGTTGGAGGAAGTGCCTACGGTAGAGTCGGCCGAGGCCCAGTCACTAACAAAACCTGTGGCTAACCTCCAGGGCAGAGAGTTCTGGACTTTGGGACTCTTTATGGTGGACTGGTGGGAAAGAGACTGTGTTTTTGCAACGTTTAAGAAAAGTGCCTCCCTGTAAGGCATGAAATGTTCTAATGTTTGCTTGTAATGTTATGTTTTTAAGTTTTACAGAAGCAGAAAAATAAAAACCGGTGCTGGACAGCCTGAGGACGGGCTGTGTTTTACCAAGGGGGAGTGTGATGCCCTGACAAAATCAGGTTGTCACAGGAGACTGCATCCATCTTCCAGCTGAAGGACTCTCTCCTCCTTGTCCTACCAACAAAACCCCACACAGGTACATACACCAGCCACAAAAGCCTAGTCACCCCCCCCAGGATAATAGGAACACACCAGTGGGCGGGGCCAGGCAGATGGTGACACCCACCTAGGGGTCTTGAGGTGTCAGGGGAGGGAACACATCAGTTGAGTGGTGAAGACAGTTTAGTGCTGACAGTGGAAGCGAGAGGAGTGAAGTGGTAGTCGGGGGTTGTAGCTCCCGGACTACCTGAGCTGACAAGGTGGCAGACGGCAGAGCAGGGCCACAGGCAACGGAGATTCGGTCGCAGGAGACCTTAAGTGGACCGGGGCAGGGTTGTAGCCCGCCGGTGCCGACAGTGGGAATCCGGTCCGGAGGCCGTGCACAGTCGGGGTACCTGGACCCCAGGGCGAGGCCAGCTGCAAGCACCTTTCCGATTAGCCAGCATGGGACAAAATTCCACGTCTTGTCCCACGAGCAGCCCAGATAGAGCGAGACGGAAGCCCAACGTGGAGGATAGGGCGTCTGCAAGTGCCTTCAAAAATTCCAAGGGTCAGATCTCACGGGCCACAGCTCCCACAGCAAAGACACTGGGGTGGACTTTTCCCGTTGCATGCGGACTAGTCAACACACGAGACACCAAACTAGAGTGCAGGAGGAAGGGCCCCTGTTCTGTTCACCGGTGTGCGGGACCCGAGCACACCCCTCCGGAGGCTACCGGTATCCGGCACTTGGTTTACTACTTGGATTCTGTGTGATTTATTCAAAAACAGTGAGTACACCGGTATCATCTGGTCCAGCCCTGCAGACTGCGTCTCAGCACTCCACCTGCACTTGGGCCCCGGGACAACACCTCCCCTACCCATGGAGGGGATACCATCCTGCTGACCGGCTCCATCAACGCCGGGCGCCCCATACCAAGGCAGCGGCGGTGTCACCAACAATAACCTCAGCCCACGGGTGGCGTCACTGACAGACTGTCCCCTGTAAATAACCCACCTATTCAGTTGTGAGCAGCGGACTGCTGCACGAGCCCGGGTCCGGCTGCCACTCAAGCCACAGCAACTGCCCGGATCCGAGCGTCTCGAGTAGCCCCCCTGCCGTGGCCTGTGCCCCCTCCAGCGACAGACACAATGGAGCAGAAGCAGATTGATGGAGGTGGTGGGGCAGAGGCACAAAGGAGAAGGGGTTGGAGCAGAGGTACAATGGCGGATGAGGTGCGGCAGAGAATTATTACTGTGTTATCTGTGGTGTTACATAGGACTGCAGGTGACATCTACTACATTATCTGTACTCAGAGATATCACTGTTATATGTGGTGTTACATAGGACTGCAGGTGACATCTACTACATTAGCTGTACTCAGAGATATCATTGTGTTATCTGTGGTGTTACATAGGACTGCAGGTGACCTCTACTACAGTCCCTGACAGAAGTTCTGTCGCTTATCCATGTTATGTAAATAAAAGCTTATGACCTGACTTTAAATTCATCCATTGGTTTTATAAATTACTCTTTTGAAAGGTGAAACCCTCCCAAATTTGGTTTAGGTTATGAAAATAAAGTTGCTGCAAAGCTGAAATATTGAACATTTAATGAAAACAGAAAGGTCAGATTTTGGCAAGACAAACGTTTTGTCGCCTTGTCATATAATGCACCAAATCCTAGTTTACATCCTCACCTGTGCTCACTAAATGATCGGTTAATTAGTGTGTGTGTATAAAAAGAAGCCCAGCACCCCAGACCTTCAGTTGAACTGCAACTTGACCTCTGACAACATGCCAAAAATCCACCCTGCGACCAAAGCCTTGATTATCAAGAGGCTGTAGACCAGATCCACTGCAGAGGTGGCTGCACCTTTAATATGTCTCAGCGTCAAGTACAAAGAATTAAAAAGATTTGAAGAGGCTGGAGATGTTTTTGACAAGCCCAGGTCCGGCAGACCCCACAAGACAACTGCTCAGGAGGAACGTTTGTTGGTTAGAAAATCCAAAGCCAGCCTCTCTTCCACTGCAGCAGAGCTCCAACAGGCCTGGTCACCTCAAGTCCCTGTGTCACCTAGAACAGTTTGTAGGATTCTGTCTTGAAATGGCCTCCATGGTTGAATCAGTGCCCAGAAGCCAGCACTAAACAAAAGGCAATTAAAAAACCGTGTACATTTGCCAAGTCCCACAGCCTGCTAAACAGATGGACGCTGGAAAAGTGGCAGAAGGTGGATTTCTCTGATGAATCTTCAGTTGAATTACACCACAGCCGCCGCAAATACTGCAGGAGACCTACTGGAGCCCGTATGGATCCAGAAAACAGGTAAGTTTGGTGGTGGAAAGATCATGGTCTGGGGTTACATTCAGTATGGGGGTGTGCAAAACATTTGCAAGGTGGAAGGCAATATCAATAGCCTAAAATATCAAGAAGTATTAGCTACCTCTTACATTCCCAATCATAAAAGAGGTCAAATTCTGCAGCAGGATGGTCTCCATCTCATACATCCATCTCTACAACAAAGTTCCTCCTGGCAAAGAAGATCAAGGTGCTCAAGGACCGGCCAGCCCAGTCACCAGACATGAACATCATTGAGCATGTTCGGGGTAGGATGAAAGAGGAAGCTTGGAAGACAAAACCAAAGACTCTAGATGAACTCTGGGAGGCATGTAAGATGCATTCTCTGCTATTCCTGATGACTTCATCAATAAATTGTATGAATCATTGTTGAACCGCATGGATGCAATCCTTCAAGCTCATGGAAGTCACACAAAATATTACATATGGCTCTAATAACACCACCACTTCATTCACCAATGTTATGCAACATATCTTTGTATTACAAGCTAATTATTTGTTTGAATTTCACATTACTTTCTGTGGGCGACAAAACTTTTGTCTTGCCAAAATCTGACCTTTCTGTGTTCATTAAATGATCAATATTTCAGCTTTGCAGCAACTTTATTTTCATAACCTAAACCAAATTTGGGAGGGTTTCAGCTTTCAAAAGAGTAATTTATAAAACCAGTGGATGAATTTAAAGTCAAGTTATAAGCTTTTATTTACATAATATGGAGAAGCAACAGAACTTCTGTCAGGGTCTGTACATTATCTGTACTCAGTTATCACTGTGTTATCTGTGCTGTTACATAGGACTGTAGGTGACATGTAGTACATAGGACTGCAGAATTAGACAGAATCTCTTTATTTTCTTGCAGTGGCGAGGCTGTTATCCTGGAGGCCACCTCATCTGGCGGCCGCCAATCACGTGTAAATGGAGGTGATAGACGGACTGTGCCCCCTGCTGGCCGTCATTGATCACTGTAAGAAGAGTGAGAGTTAGTGGTGGTGAGACGTGATTCACCTCTGTGTATACATTATATGTACCGGGAGGAAGGTAAGTATTGGATCCGCCGCTGATTTTGCAGTTTTCCCTCTACACAGAATGGAGCGGGCTGTGTGATTGTGATATTTATCGAAAAAACTTCAACTGTGACAGAAGAGAAAATCCAGAAAATCCCATTGTGTGATTTATAAATAATTAATCTACATTTTATTGCATAAAATAAGTATTTTATCACCGACCGACCAGCAAGAATTCTGCTCTCACAGACCTGGTATGTTTTCTCCTACTCTGCACTCATTACCTGTAGTAAATGCCCCTGTGTGATTTCGTTACGTGTATTACAGACATCTGTCCACACAATCATCAATCACACTCCAACCTCTCCACCATGGCCAAGACCAAGGAGCTGTCTAAGGATACAGGGACAACATTGTTGACCTGCACAAGGCTGTGATGGGCTACAGGACAATAAGCAAGCAGCTTGGTGAGAAGAAGACAACTGTTGGTGCAATTATTAGAAAATGGTAGAAGCACAAGATGACTGTCAATCGTACTCAGTCTGGGGCTCCATGCAAGATCTCACCTCGTGGGGTAAAGATGATTCTGAGAAAGGTCAGGAATCAGCCCAGAACCACACGAAAGGACATGGTCAATGACTTGAAGAGAGCTGGGGCCACAGTCTTAAAGATTACCATCAGTAATACATTACGCCGTCATGAATTAAAAGCCTGCAGGCACACAACGTCTGATCTGGAGAAGATCTGTATGGAGGAGTGATCTGAAAGATCTGGAGAAGATTATCTGTATGGAGGAGTGACCTGAGAGATCTGGAGACGATATGTATGGAGGAGTGACCTGAAAGATCTGGAGAAGATTTGTATGGAGGAATGACCTGAAAGATCTGGAGAAGATGATCTGTATGGAGGAGTGACCTGAAAGATCTGGAGAAGATCTGTATGGAGGAGTGACCTGAAAGATCTGGAGAAGATGATCTGTATGGAGGAGTGACCTGAAAGATTTGGAGAAGATCTGTATGGAGGAGTGACCTGAAAGATCTGTATGGAGGAGTATAAGCTACATAGAAAGACTCCACAAATGTATTCAAATAAAATAGATATCTTTATTTAAGTATTACAATAAAAAAAAAGAGATTAAAAAATCCAAGGAAAAGTAGACACAAGAAACTCTAAGGTCCATGTGGTAGTAATACTAGAAAAATTCACTTCAATAAATGTTGTCCATAATTAATCAAAGACGTGGTTATGTATCAGGTGCAATACACTTAGAATCCACAAGGTGGCAGAAGATACCCAAACTTCAAAATAGAAGCATGGAAAATCAGGGAGATTATAAAGCTGACAGGGTCCTCACAGAATAAATCTTACTCCTAATGGGGTATAGATCGAGAGACCACAGCGCAGGATAAAGGTAATTAAAGCCAAAGATAATACAATGAGGGATACAATCACCACCACATGTGGTCACATGGACAATAGTACAAGTTATATTTACCGCAGGGACCCCCCTTGACGTACGTTTCGCCGCCGCTTCTTCAGAAGGGGTGTCATGGAGGAGTGGCCTGAAAGATCTGGAGAAGATCTGTATGGAGGAGTGACCTGAAAGATCTGGAGAAGATCTGTATGGAGGAGTGACCTGAAAGATCTGGAGAAGATCTGTATGGAGGAGTGACCTGAAAGATCTGGAGAAGATCTGTATGGAGGAGTGACCTGAAAGATCTGGAGAAGATCTGTATGGAGGAGTGACCTGAAAGATCTGGAGAAGATCTGTATGGAGGAGTGACCTGAAAGATCTGGAGAAGATCTGTATGGAGGAGTGACCTGAAAGATCTGGAGAAGATCTGTATGGAGGAGTGACCTGAAAGATCTGGAGAAGATCTGTATGGAGGAGTGACCTGAAAGATCTGGAGAAGATCTGTATGGAGGAGTGACCTGAAAGATCTGGAGAAGATCTGTATGGAGGAGTGACCTGAAAGATCTGGAGAAGATGATCTGTATGGAGGAGTGACCTGAAAGATCTGGAGAAGATCTGTATGGAGGAGTGACCTGAAAGATCTGGAGAAGATGATCTGTATGGAGGAGTGACCTGAAAGATCTGGAGAAGATCTGTATGGAGGAGTGCACCGAAACCCCTGCTGCAATGTGTGCAAACCTGGTCAAGATGTATCGGAAATGTCTGACCTCTGTAAATCCAAACAAAGGTTTCTACTAAATATAAATTTCTGTTTTTCTATTGTATCAAATATTTATTTCATGTAATAAAATGGAAATTAATTATTTATAAACCATATAATGGGATTTTCTGGTTTGGTTTTATTTGGTTATGGTTGAAGTTACCTATGATAAAACTTACAGACCTCTCCATTCTAAATAGGTAGGAAAATGCAAAATCGGCAGAGGATAAAATACTTATTTTCCCCCCTGTGTACACTCACCGATCCTGTATCCATTCGCCAATCCTTCCTTCTGTGCCAGGTGACTGGCTGTGACCAGGAGATGACCCAGGAGCTGAACAACCACAAAAAAAGCCAATGGCTACCAATGTACGGAGTGTGTAGTGGAGGATTATACACAACAGGTCAGGTCAGTAGCAGAATGATATAAAGTTATATCCAGAAATCTTTGGCCGGTGCCCAAATCTTCGTGATTTCAGCTCTGCAGGCCACTATTTTTTTTTAATTTTATTTAAAATGAAACAGCAAATGTAATTGAAGTGGAAACTTTCAAGTTGGAAGGGGTTGAACAAAAATACCCTGAGAAATGTTTAGGAATTCTTATACAAAGCCTCCTCATTTCAGGGTCTCAGAAGTGATTGGACAAAGTAACTTTCCCACAAATAAATGTTCGTGTTTAGAAAATCCTTTGCAGCAATGGCTGAAGTCTTTAGGCCATGGATGACTCCATCGCTGGCCTCCTCTGGTGTGAGGCTTCTGGCCATGGACAACTCCATCGCTTGTCTTTTCCGGTGTGAGCCTTCTGGCCATGGACGTCTCCATCGCTGGTCTCCTCTGGTGTGAGGCTTCTGACCATGGACGTCTCCATTACTGGCCTCCTCCGGTGTGAGGCTTCTGACCATGGATGTTTCCATCACTGGTCTCCTCTGGTGTGAGGCTTCTGACCATGGACGTCTCCATTACTGGCCTCCTCCGGTGTGAGGCTTCTGATCATGGATGTTTCCATCACTGGTCTCCTCTGGTGTGAAGCTTCTGTCCATGGACGTCTCGATCGCTGGTCTCCTCCGGTGTGAGGCTTCTGATCATGGATGTTTCCATCACTGCTCTCCTCTGGTGTGAGGCTTCTGTCCATGGACGTTTCCATCACTGGTCTCCTCTGGTGTGAGGCTTCTGTCCATGGACGTCTCGATCGCTGGTCTCCTCCGGTGTGAGGTTTTGCCGCCTTTACTGTGGTGACTTCAATTGTTTTTGTTTGTGGCTCTTTCTCCTTAAATTTTGTCTTTATCCTGTTAAATGCAGCTCAATGGGGGCTGAGATATGGTGAAAATTCGGCCATTGTAGAATATTCCACTTCTTTGCTTTCACAGGATGTTTTGGGTCATTGTTCGTCTGACTGAAGCGCCATCCAATCATTACTGCATTTGGTTGAATCTGAGCAGCAAGTCTCGTCCTGTGACTTCAGATTTCATCCGACTGCTTCTGTCCTCAGTCACATCATCAATAACCACTAGTTCTCCAGGGCCATTGTTAGCCCTGCACGTACAGCCAGCACACTGCCTCCATCATCAATAACCACAAGTGCCCCAAGGCCATTGTTAGCCCTGCATGGCCGGCCAGCACACTGCCTCAGACAAATGTTACAGAGGACATGCTGTGCTGTGGATCAGGAAGAGCTCCAAGCCTTCTCCAGAATGTCTTATTCCATCATTCATCATATTCCTCATTGTATTTGCTCCTTATGGTGACCCCTCACTGTATTTGCTCCTTGTGGTGACCCCTCACTGTATTTGCTCCTTGTGGTGATCCCTCACTGTATTTGCTCCTTCTGGTGACCCCTCACTGTATTTGCCCCTTGTGGTGACCCCTCACTGTATTTGCTCCTTGTGGTGATCCCTCACTGTATTTGCTCCTTGTGGTGACCCCTCACTGTATTTGCCCCTTGTGGTGACCCCTCACTGTATTTGCTCCTCGTGGTGACCCCTCACTGTATTTGCTCCTTATGGTGACCCCTCACTGTATTTGCTCCTTGTGGTGACCCCTCACTGTATTTGCTCCTTGTGGTGACCCCTCACTGTATTTGCTCCTTGTGGTGACCCCTCACTGTATTTGCTCCTTGTGGTGACCCCTCACTGTATTTGCTCCTTGTGGTAACCCCTCACTGTATTTGCTCCTCGTGGTGACTCCTCACTGTATTTGCCCCTTGTGGTGACCCCTCACTGTATTTGCTCCTTGTGGTGACCCCTCACTGTATTTGCTCCTTGTGGTGACCCCTCACTGTATTTGCTCCTTGTGGTGACCCCTCACTGTATTTGCTCCTTGTGGTGACCCCTCACTGTATTTGCTCCTTGTGGTGACCCCTCACTGTATTTGCTCCTTGTGGTAACCCCTCACTGTATTTGCTCTCTGTATTTTCTCTCACAACGTCTTTTCTTTATGGTAGACTTAGATCCTAAAGCACAGATTTCCTGGAGAGTGGTCTTCATTTGGTTGGATGTTAGGAAGGTTTTTCTTCACCATGGAAAGGATTCTGCGATCGTCCACCCCTGTTGTCTTCTGGAGGCGTCCAGGCCATTTTTCAGTTTCCCGCTCACCAGTGTGCTCTTTTTATTTTTTGCAGAATGCATCAAACTGTTGATTTGGCCACTCCTGATATTTCTGCTCTTTGATGGATTTCTTCTTTATTCAGCCTGATGATGGTTGGATTCTCTTCCATTGAGAGTTCCTTTGACCTCATGTTCTGGGTTCCCAGCGACAGCTATAAATGCAAAAGCCATACCTGGAATCAGCCCCAGACCTTTAACTGCTTCATTGATGATGAGATTCTGAGATAATTGTCTAATTACTTCTGGTCCCTTGAATAAAAGGCAGAGACATGTTAAAGAGCTGAATTTCCTAAACCCTTACTCCAATTAGGATGTGAATATTCTCAAACTAAAGTTGAGAGCCGCCACTTTAAGTCCAGATTGTCATAGAACTGGATCTTGAATATGTTTTGGTAACAGCTAAAATGCCAGCACTTGTCACTGTCCAAATATTTCTGAACCTAACTGTAGAAGCAGGTCTGGGGTCAGTAGCAGGGTTATATAAAGCTGGACGCGGGTGAATACTGGGAGGTTATATACAGAAGTTCAGGAGTCGGTAGAGTCTCAGTTGTCATCTACTTACCTCCTTATCTTCCGCAGACACTTGACTTATTCTGGGAATCTGAACTTTGGGAATCACAAGAAAATGAACTGGAGCCTGGGGAGCAACATCGCGAAATGCCAAACACTGCAAAAGAGGACAGAAGGAATGAAGCAATGCACAGCATCAGATAGCATCCTCTTATAGGGTCACCACCTGGTCATCCTCATAGATAATATCTGCAGGAAGAGTCCTGTCTAGGATCTTAGAGAAGATGGTGGGAGCGGCTCGCTGTGCTGCTGCCCGCTGTGCCTTCTGTACTTCATCACTGCCACAATAAGATCGCTGAAAAACAAAACACTATCAGTAAGAAGATGCAACTCAAAGTATAGCAACGAACACAAGTCAGGACACGTTTCCTCCAGTACTAAGCACAGCCACACACCTGGCAACACCGCCACAAATCAGAGTGCGCCAGAGGCCCCAGCACCGATCAGGATGCACCAGTGGCCCCAGGACAGATCAGAGTGCGCCAGAGACTCCGGGATGGATCAGAATGTGCAAGGTTCTCTAACACAGATCGGAATGCACCAGAGATTCCGGGATGAATCCGAGTGCCACAGAGGCCCAGCACTGGTCAGGATTCACCAGCGGCTCCAGGACGGATCAGGATTTCACAGTGGCCCCAGGACAGATCAGAGTATGCCAGATTTTCTAACACAGATCAGAGTGCAGAGCCCCAACATGAATAAGAGGAGTGCGCCAGCAGCCGCAACACAGATCTGAGTGTGTTAGCAACCCTAGCATCGATCAGAATGTGCCAGCACATATCAGGATGTGCCAGCCGCCCAACCACGGATTACAGTGTGCCAGAAGTGCGGCATGGGACAGAATGTGTCAGATTCTCAACCACAGATCATAGTGTACCAGAGGCCCCAGCATGGATCAGAGTGCGCCAGAGTCTCCAGCATAGATTGGCATACACCAGAGGCCCCAGCATGGATCAGAGTGCGCCTGACCCTCCAGCATGGATTGGCATGCACCAAAGGCCCCAGCATGGATCAGAGTGCGCCTGAATCTCCAGCATGGATTAGCGTGCACCAGAGGCCCCAGCATGGATCAGAGTGCGCCAGACTCTCCAGCATAGATTGGCATACACCAGAGGCCCCAGCATGGATCAGAGTGCGCCTGACTCTCCAGCATAGATTGGCATACACCAGAGGCCCCAGCATGGATCAGAGTGCGCCTGACTCTCCAGCATGGATTGGCGTGCACCAAAGGCCCCAGCATGGATCAGAGTGCGCCTGAATCTCCAGCATGGATTGACGTGCACCAGAGGCCCCAGCATGGATCAGAGTGCGCCAGACTCTGCAGCATTCATTGGCGTGGACCAGAGGCCCCGGATAAATCAGAGGGCGCCTGACTCTCCAGCATAGATTGGCGTGCACCAGACTCTCCAGCATGGATTGGCGTGAACCAAATGCCCCAGCATGGATCAGAGTGCGCCTCACTCTACAGCATGGATTGGCGTGCACCAGAGGCCCTGCCCCTAAAGATAATCTAATCTTTTGACATTTGCCAGTTTCAATTAAGTCTTAGTAAAAATTGAATTTGTCCCAAATAACAATATTACAAAGTCACCAATTGCCCTGAAGAGACCAGTTACAGCCTGAGGTCTCTTAGGACCCCTTTTCATACCTCTACATAGAAATTGATGACAATCATTTAATGAAACAGCGCACTGACAAATTTTCAGCCTGATAGCGCCAGTATAGCACTGTATGTATAGACTCAGCCTGATAGCGCCAGTATAGTGTGACGACATGGACTCTGTGAGTGCCTAGCAGGGGTTAAATTTCTTAAAATTCAGCCAGACATGAAGATAGTTTATTTATAGACGGGGGATAAGTCCCTCATTGTTTTTACAAGACTCTTGTTGACTCATGTAAATGCCTTGGCTAATGAAGGCCAGACACACAGATAAATCAATTATGCGAACTTCCCATTGTATTACTAAGTGAATTGCAAGATGTGATGTAAGGTACCTGTCTCTCCCTTGTCTCTGGATATTTGAATATGACTTGAAATCTAGCCAATAAGAGCCCAGTCTTTTCCACCAATCGTGAAAACCCCAATAGTCTGAATGGAGACCTCAGGAGTATAAGAAGGAGGACTGTCCATTGTCCAGAGAGACTCTTGCTACATGCTACCAATCTAGGACCTGCGGATCCGATTGGCAAGCCATAACCAAACCTGGATTATAACACTATATTGACTTCAGCATCGAATACAAGGATTCGGCTTTGATATCAAGGACTACCTAAGGAAGGAATTCAGCTTGGGACAATCCAGTCATCTGACTACAGACTTTACGGACCTCACACAGCTTCCTAAGTCTGGCGTTATTCCATTCTCGGTGGGTGCCCGCCGAAAGCGGGGTGCTGCTGGATTGTGGAAGCTCTGAGGCACGGACATTCTAAATCCCTGGTGAGCCAGCGGAAGGGTGAGACTCTGTTGCCTGTTACATTTGTGTGTTTTGCTGGTTATGTGTTATGTGTCGTTAATTGTTTGGGGATCCAATAAAGTCTAATTATTGTGGTTCCCTCACACTGTGTTGTCTGAGTAGTATTCCGCCCACGGTTAAGGAGGTCGGGCATTCAGTTGGGATGAGCCCTGGGCCATGCTCTCTTTCTAAAGGCGGCCGGGCCAGCGGACGAGAGCACCCACTGAGCCCCGTGTCTCCACAATTGGTGGCAGCAGTGGGATACTACTCAGCCTGGTTTATCCAGGGCAGCTGCAGAGGACTGGTGTTCGCGGACACCGTCCAGGGCTCAACAACCAGGGAGGCACATAAGCATACCTAGCAGGCCATAGGGGAGGCATTCAGGGTTCGGACGCTGCCATGTCCAACCCCACCAGCTCAGCCATGAGACAAGGATCGGAGAGGAGTTAAAACCGCAGCAGTAAATTGATGCTACAGGTTCTGTGCCAGATGCAAAAGATTGACTACAGGACCGCTGACACTTGGTCAGACTTCATCCGGAAATTAGTCTGTTGGGATGCCCAGAATGATGCAGAGGACGATGAGGATCCTGCCGATATTGACCCAGAGGATTTAAACTATGTGTCACATCATGGATCTAGTGACAATCGGGAATCAACTTGGTCTCAAATAGCCCGAGCCACAGAGTTGTTGGCCGCATTGGGGCCTAAATCCTCAAGAGAGGGCTTGTGTTCTGGAATTTGTTTATGGGGTTCCAGCTGCCGTACTGCTACCACCAGCCGCTCGAGAAGGATGGTCCCGCTACCCAGCAGAAGCTGCACCAAAACAAAGGTCTACAAACAGGGCCTGTGACTTTCCCAATCTACGGCGCTGTTATACATGTGGACGCCTTGGACATATGGATAAAGATTGTCTCCAAAACCGAGGCCCCTTGCTAGGAGCCCATCTGCCAGCTCAGCCGGA
Organism: Anomaloglossus baeobatrachus; assembly: GCF_048569485.1. Taxonomy (NCBI): domain Eukaryota; kingdom Metazoa; phylum Chordata; class Amphibia; order Anura; family Aromobatidae; genus Anomaloglossus; species Anomaloglossus baeobatrachus. Next base: position 976,095,101 of record NC_134353.1, read on the forward strand.
CAAGGTCTGTGACATACAGAGCCAGGGACTACGAGACATTGGTTCCTCCATTACCCTGGTAAGCCCAGTTATTGTTTCCCCAGAAGACCATTTACCAGATTCCCAATTATCCATCTCTCTGGCCAGCGCTCGGACATCCCTCTGGCATGTGTGCAGTTGGACCTAAGGACCGACCAGGGAGAGGTTGAGGTGGAGCTTATGGACAGCCACCCCCACACCTGGTATTTTGGGGACTAACCAGGAAGCGATCGATGTGGGACTTGTGAACAGCCTCCTCATACCTGTCATTGTGGAGACTGACCAGAGCAAGGCTGATGTGGAGCTTATGAACAGCATCCCCACACCTGTTATTTTGGGGTCTGACCAGGAAGAGGTCCATATGGAGCTTATGGACAGCCTCCCCACACCTGTTGTTTTGGGGACTAACCAGGAGGAAATTGAAGTGGGGTTCATGGATGGCCCTACCAAGCCTGTTGTTTCGGATACCACCCAGACAGAAGAGGAGCTTGTGGATTACCTGCTCACACCAGTTATTTTGGCGTATGACCTAGGACAAGGACTATCCATGCAGTTTGTAGCAGCCAACAGCCACTTCCAAGCCAAGCAGGACCCTGATGTGGATCTTTCTAACATCTTTTACAAGGAGAATTCACATTCCCGGTCTCCATCATCCACTTCTGAGCCAACAACCATGAGTAAGCCTAACCACACTGTGGCTATTGACTGGGGGAAGATTGATAGTAAGAAATTTATGCAAGCCCAACTCATGGACCCCACCTTAGTGCTTGTCCGCAATATGGCTGCTCAACCTGGGGGAGGTAATCAGGGGGAGGTGTATAGATGTGAGCCTCTGATGCTGATCTCACCATTAAAAAAAGGACAATGCCATCAAGAGAAGGATGATCGGAAGCCCATCCTGTCTGGGTAATATTAAGAAGGGGGAGGAATGTGACAACATAGACTCTGTGAGTGCCTAGCAGGGGTTAAATTTCTTAAAATTCACCCAGACATGAAGACAGTTTGTTTATAGACAGGGGATAAGTCCCTCATTGTTTTTACAAGACTCTTGTTGACTCATGTAATTGCCTTGGCTAATGAAGGCCAGACACACAGATACATCAATTATGCAAACTTCCCATTGTATTACTAAGTGAATTGCTAGCTGTGATGTAACTTACCTGTCTCTACCTTGTCTCTGGATATTTGTATATTACTTGAAATCTAGCCAATAAGAGCCCAGTCTTATCCATCAATCATGAAGACCTCAATGGTCTGAATGGAGAGCTCAGGGGTATAAGAAGGAGGACTGTCCATTGCCCAGAGAGACTCTTGCTACATGCTACCAGTCTAGGATCTGCAGATCCGATTGGCAAGCCATAACCAAACCTGGATTATAACACTACATGGACTTCAGCATCGAATGCAAGGATTCGGCTGTGATATCAAGGACTACCTAAGGAAGAAATCTAGCTTGGGACAATCCAGTCATCTGACTACAGACTTTTCAGACCTTAGCCAGCTTCCTAAGTCTGGCGTTATTCCATTCTCGGTGGGTGCCCGCCGAAAGCGGGGTGCTGCTGGTTTGGAGTAAGTAGCCCTGGAAGCTCTGAGGCACGAACATTCTAATCCCTGGTGAGGCAGCGGAAGGGTGAGACTCTGTTGCCTGTTACATTTGTGTGTTTTGCTGGTTATGTGCTATATGTCGTTAATTGTTTGGGGATCCAATAAAGTCTTAATATTGTGATTCCCTCACCCTGTGTTGTCTGAGTAGTGTTCCGCCCACGGTTAAGGAGGCCGGCGTTCAGTTGGGATGAGCCATAGGCCACGCTGTCTTTCTAAAGGCGGCTGGGCCAGCGGACGAGAGCACCCACTGACCTCGTGTCTCCACAGGAGAGCACCCACTGACCCCCGTGTCTCCACATATAGCACTGTATGTATAGAATCAGCCTGATAGTGCCAGTATAGCACTGTATGTACAGAATCAGCCTGATAGCGCCAGTATAGCACTGTATATATAGAATCAGCCTGATAGTGCCAGTATAGCACTGTATGTATAGAATCAGCCTGATAGTGCCAGTATAGCACTGTATGTATAGAATCAGCCTGATAGTGCCATTATAGCACTGTATGTATAGAATCAGCCTGATAGTGCCAGTATAGCACTCTATGCATAGACACAGACTGATAGTTCCAGTATAGCACTGTATGTACAGAATCAGCCTGATAGTGCCAGTATAGCACTGTATGTACAGAATCAGCCTGATAGTGCCAGTATAGCACTGTATGTATAGAATCAGCCTGATAGTGCCAGTATAGCACTGTATGTATAGAATCAGCCTGATAGTGCTAGTATAGCACTGTATGTATAGAATCAGCCTGATAGTGCCAGTATAGCACTGTATGTATAGAATCAGCCTGATAGTGCCAGTATAGCACTGTATATATAGAATCAGCCTGATAGTGCCAGTATAGCACTGCATGTACAGAATCAGCCTGATAGCGCCAGTATAGCACTGTATATATAGAATCAGCCTGATAGTGCCAGTATAGCACTGTATGTATAGAATCAGCCTGATAGTGCCAGTATAGCACTGTATGTATAGAATCAGCCTGATAGTGCCAGTATAGCACTGTATGTACAGAATCAGCCTGATAGTGTAACCCTTCCACTGCTGGTAAAGATCAGATCCTACAGGTATCACAATCCTAACTGGAATTACTCTGTAAGACGAGGTATCGCCAGCTGCTGACCTCTGTAGATACCTGATAACCTGAGCTGTGGCAGGAGGTACACTATATCCTACAGAAGAGAGGGACTCCCAATAGTAATAATAACTCCCAATAACTCTCTTAACCTACTAGGCCTCACTGAAACCTGAATTCAGGATTCTGACACTACTTCCCCTGCTGCCATCTCTCACGGTGGTTTACACTTTACCCATTCACCAAGACCTGGAAACAGACATGGTGGTGGAGTCGGCCTACTCCTGTCCCCACAGTGCACTTTCCAGGTCATCCCCCCAGCTCCATCATTCTCATTCCCATCCTTTGAGGTCCACACCATCAGGCTCTTCCATCCCCTTCCCCTCAGAGTAGCTGTCATATACCATCCACCAGGCTCACCCACCCAGTTCCTTGACCACTTTTCAGCCTGGCTGCCACACTTTATGTCCTCTGAATTGCCAACCCTGATCCTAGGAGACTTCAACATCCCCATGAACAGCCTCTCCGCCCCATCTGCATCCCAACTTTTATCTCTCACCACCTCCTTTGGCCTCTCACAGCTCTCATCCTCTGAGACACATGAAGATGGTAACACCCTTGACCTGGTCTTTATCCCCTTGACCTGGTCTTTATCCGCCTCTGCTCAATCTCTCACTTTGACAACTCACCTCTTCCCCTCTCTGACCACAACATCCTCTCCTTCAAGCTCACAAACCCTCGTCCGCCCCAGCACACTCCCACCTATCACACATTCAGAAACCTACAGGCCATTGACTCTCAGACACTTACAGACTCTCTACACTCATCACATTCCCCTATCTCCTCACTTTCCTGTCCTAATCTGGCTGTAAAGCACTACAATGACACACTCAGAAGCACCCTGGACCAAGTAGCACCCCTCACCCTCAGAACCTCCAAACACCGAGTAAAACAACTTTGGCTCACATCACAAACTCGATTTCTCCAGCGATGCTCTAGGAGTGCCGAGCGCCTATGGAGGAAATCCCGCACACCAGAAAACTTCATCCACTACAAGTTCATGTTAAGGACCTACAACTCTTCCCTTCACCTCGCCAAACAGACCTACTTCACCACCCTGATCTCCTCACTAGCCAACAATCCAAAAAAGCTCTTTGACACCTTTCACTCCCTCCTCAGTCCCAAAGCACAGACCCCTATCACAGACCTTCATGCTGATGACCTGGCCTCGTATTTCACAGAGAAAATAGAAAACATCCGCCAAGAGATCAGCTCCCAGCCACCAAGCTTTGTGAATCCCATCCCTCCTCATATCCCATCCAGCTCACTTTCAACATTTGACCCAGTCACAGAGGAGGAAGTCTCCAGGCTCCTCTCTTCTTCTCGTCCTACCACTTGCCCTACTGATCCCTTTCCCTCACTCCTACTCCAGACACTCTCTCCGGTTGTCACCACTCACCTAACTAAAATCTTCAATCTCTCTCTCTTCGGGTATCTTCCCTTCCTCCCTCAAACACTCTATCATTACTCCATTATTAAAAAACCTTCCCTTGATCCGTCCTGCACAAGCAACTACAGACCAGTCTCTAATCTCCCCTTCATCTCCAAACTCTTGGAGCGCCTGGTCTACTCTCGTCTCACCCACTACCTTTCCACTCACTCTCTTCTAGATCCTTTACAGTCTGGCTTCCGCCCTTTACACTCAACAGAAACTGCCCTTGTCAAAGTGACCAATGACCTATTGACAGCAAAACGTAACGGTGACCACTCTCTGCTTATTCTTCTTGACCTCTCTGCCGCCTTCGACACTGTTGACCACCATCTCCTTCTCTCTATGCTCCATTCTATCGGCCTAAAGGACACTGTGCTCTCCTGGTTCTCTTCCTATCTTTCTGGCCGCTCATTTAGCGTATCATTTGCTGGCTCCACATCTTCTCCTCTTCCTCTCACTGTTGGGGTCCCTCAAGGTTCAGTCCTTGGCCCTCTTCTTTTCTCCCTCTACACTGCCCCAATTGCACAGATCATCAGCAGATTTGGCTTCCAGTACCATCTTTATGCTGATGACACAACACTACACACCTTATCCGCTGAGCTCACCCCCGCTGTACTACAGAACACAAGTGACTGCCTGACTGCAGTTTGTAATGTCATGTCTGCTCTCTATCTGAAACGTATCCTTTCCAAAACTGAACTTCTTCTTTTCCCTCCATCTCCCAACCTTCCTAAACCTGACATCTCCCTCTGTGTGTGGCACAACGATAAGTCCTAGGCAGCAAGCCCGCTGTCTGGGTGTTATACTTGACACCGATCTCTCCTTCACCTCCCACATACAATCTCTTGCCCGCTCCTGCCGCTTGCACCTCAAGAACATCTCTAGAATCCGCCCCTTTCTCACAATGGAAACGACAAAAACCCCTCACCGTGGCCCTGATCCACTCTCGCCTTGACTACTGTAACTCTCTATTAATTGGTCTCCCCCTAACTAGACTCTCCCCTCTACAGTCCATCCTTAATGCAGCAGCCAGGGTCACCTATCTGGCTAACCGCTACTCGGATGCCTCTTCTCTTTGCCAGTCATTGCACTGGCTGCCCATATGTCACAGGATCCAATTCACATTGCTTGTTCTCACCCACAAAGCTCTCCACAGTGCGGCATCCCCCTACATCTCCACCCTCCTCTCTATAACCACAAAGCTCTCCACAGTGCAGCACCCCCTACATCTCCACCCTCCTCTCTGCCTATCACCACAAAGCTCTCCACACTGCAGCACCCCCTACATCTCCACCCTCCTCTCTATCACCACAAAGCTCTCCACACTGCGGCACCCCCTACATCTCCACCCTCCTCTCTATCACCACAAAGCTCTCCACAGTGCGGCACCCCCTACATCTCCCCCCTCCTCTCTATCTATCACCACAAAGCTCTCCACAGTGCAGCACCCCCTACATCTCCACCCTCATCTCTGTCTATCACCACAAAGCTCTCCACAGTGCAGGACCCCCTACATCTCCACCCTCCTCTCTGTCTATCACCACAAAGCACTCCACAGTGCAGGACCCCCTACATCTCCACCCTCCTCTCTGTCTATCACCACAAAGCTCTCCACAGTGCAACACCCCCTACATCTCCACCCTCCTCTCTGTCTATTATCACAAAGCTCTCCACAGTGCAGCAGCCCCCTACATCTCCACCCTCATCTCTGTCTATCACCACAAAGCTCTCCACAGTGCAGCACCCCCTACATCTCCTCCCTCCTCTCTGTCTATCACCACAAAGCTTTCCACAGTGCGGCACCCCCTACATCTCCACCCTCCTCTCTGTCTCTCATCCCACCCGTTCTCTATGCTCTGCAAATGACTTTCGACTAACATCCACACTAATTCGAACCTCCCACTCCCGAATCCAAGACTTCTTCCGAGCTGTACCAAACCTCTGGAACGCTCTACCCCAAGAAGTTAGGACAAATCACAACTTACTCAGCTTGAGACGCTCCCTAAAAACGCATCTTTTTAGGGCGGCCTATCACACTCCCTAGCCAAACTAATTTCACCTAATTCCTCTACAACTTCTCAGAACATAACCCCACGTCAAACTCCATGGCACCCAAATGCATCTCAAGGCTCTGGCCAACTGGTCCAGGAAGCCATCATCTATCCCCCATGAGATGGCTGGATTGTCATTGTAAATAAGCACTTGTACCTTGCCCCCCCCCCATCTCATTGTAGATTGTAAGCTCTCACGAGCAGGGTTGCCATTTTTCCCTTTAAACATTGTATCTTCTATAATTGTTACTTGTTTGTATATGTTTATGTATATGATATGTATATGAGCCTCCTGAATTGTAAAGCGCTGTGGAATATGTTGGCGCTATAGAAATAAAGAGTATTATTATAGTAACACCTCCTGTACCTGCTGACAACTCCAAGAACTTCTCAATGCTAAGGATGAATGAAATGTTCCTGCACATCCTATTGTAAAGCCAGTGTACAGCGCCCTCCACAGCGGCAGCGCCCTCCACAGCGGCAGCATTGCTAGAAGAACCTAAAAAAATGAGACAGAAAGAGAGTCAGACCTCACCAGAGAGCAAGGACAGAGAGCCAGACCTCACCAGAGAGCAAGGACAGAGAACCAGACCTCACCAGAGAGCAAGGACAGAGAGCCAGACCTCACCAGAGAGCAAGGACAGAGAGCCAGACCTCACCAGAGAGCAAGAACAGAGAACCAGACCTCACCAGAGAGCAAGGACAGAGAGCCAGACCTCACCAGAGAGCAAGGACAGAGAACCAGACCTCTCCAGAGAGCAAGAACAGAGAGACAGACCTCACCAGAGAGCAAGGACAGAGAACCAGACCTCACCAGAGAGCAAGGACAGAGAACCAGACCTCACCAGAGAGCAAGGACAGAGAACCAGACCTCACCAGAGAGCAAGAACAGAGAACCAGACCTCACCAGAGAGCAAGGACAGAGAACCAGACCTCTCCAGAGAGCAAGGACAGAGAACCAGACCTCACCAGAGAGCAAGGAGAGAGAGCCAGACCTCACCAGAGAGCAAGGAGAGAGAACCAGACCTCACCAGAGAGCAAGGACAGAGAACCAGAACCAGAGAGCAAGGACCGAGAGCCAGACCTCACCAGAGAGCAAGAACAGAGAACCAGACCTCACCAGAGAGCAAGGACAGAGAACCAGACCTCTCCAGAGAGCAAGAACAGAGAGCCAGACCTCACCAGAGAGCAAGGACAGAGAGCCAGACCTCACCAGAGAGCAAGGACAGCAGAGAACCAGACCTCACCAGAGAGCAAGGACAGAGAACCAGAACCAGAGAGCAAGGAGAGAGAACCAGACCTCACCAGAGAGCAAGGACAGAGAACCAGACCTCACCAGAGAGCAAGGACAGAGAACCAGACCTCACCAGAGAGCAAGGACAGAGAACCAGACCTCACCAGAGAGCAAGGACAGAGAGCCAGACCTCACCAGAGAGCAAGGACAGCAGAGAACCAGACCTCACCAGAGAGCAAGGACAGAGAACCAGAACCAGAGAGCAAGGAGAGAGAACCAGACCTCACCAGAGAGCAAGGACAGAGAACCAGACCTCACCAGAGAGCAAGGACAGAGAACCAGACCTCACCAGAGAGCAAGGACAGAGAACCAGACCTCACCAGAGAGCAAGGACAGAGAGCCAGACCTCACCAGAGAGCAAGGAGAGAGAACCAGACCTCACCAGAGAGCAAGAACAGAGAGCCAGACCTCACCAGAGAGCAAGGACAGAGAACCAGACCTCACCAGAGAGCAAGGACAGAGAACCAGACCTCACCAGAGAGCAAGGACAGTGTAAAAACATTAAAATTAATACATCTAGTTATCAAATATTTCATAGTAAGACATATAAGTTCACAGTTCTGTTTATGTTGAAGGGCATAGTATAGTAATAAAGCTTTTATAAGGAATAAGTATTAAAATATCCATATTGAATATATATATATATATACTGAGCATGGAAGGATATATATAAATCCTTCCAGAAGCTTCCCGAGGCTTCCAGAAGGTTACGTAATATGGAACTATATTCAACTGTGTTCCACTAAACACCCTATATGGACTGAGCAGCTGGTATATAATACACGATGGAGGGGGCTACGGGGCGCTCCGCCACACTGCCTGCTGTGAGAAGACTCCAGTGCTGCAAGATATGACACGTTGTCCAGCCTAAGAGATGACATCCTCTGCATTGCCGTTCAGGAACCAAAGAAAGATGGGTAAAGACTTCCCATTGATTATTATGGACTAAATGAACTCTTTGCGTAAACTATCAAAGTATATTATTTTTCCTTTCTGTAACTGAACCCTGGCAACCATTTTTTTAAATAGATAAAATACATTTATTTTTTACATCTTTGGAAGTTCTTTCTTTCATGCGGCTTTACGTATTTGAAGAAAAATATATTTAAGAGTATATTTTTTAACATTTTGGTGAGCCACCCATTCGTAATTTTTTTGCATTTTTTTGTTGTTCCTTCACTTTGCATAAGGGGGGTATCTCAAGTACTCAAGTATCTCCTGCAAAGGATCAGGAATCGACAATTTATAAAAATCACGCAGAACCTAGGAAATACGTATAAGTCAAGATTGCATGAATGTTTTTTTTAATGAACTTTAAAGTCTTTACAAAGTTACAGAAGTTAACTTTTGACGTATTTTTGAGCAAGAAAGATAAAGTCAGTCCATAAAAAGTATTGGACGTGCTGAACAAGGTGAATCAAGTCTTACAGGATCATCCATCAGATCATCTGATCATTTCAGGTAAGAAAATGGATTTTATCTCTTCATATGTAAAGCAAAGTAAACTTCAGTTCACTTATCCAGATATTTCTAATGTAGAAGAGATTTGGTTACGCTTTTATGAGGAGTGTGAACTTGAGAATTCACGTATAGAATGTGTAAGGTCTTTTAATAGAGAGAAACAGAAAATCAGAAATGTCTGTCATTTAGTCTATGATTTTCACAAGTTAATCGTAGAAAAGTGTAAAAATGGTGGAAATAGACAACCTGAATTGTCAGGAGAGTCAGTGACAGAGAAATCCAAAGACTGCTTAGAACTTGGAATGTCAGTCAGTGATATTGTGAATTCTGACTGTAATGTTGGCTGTAATTTTGTAAATCAGAATTTTGATAATGGCGGCAGACATGTGTTACATAATCAAGGTCATTTTCAGGACACTGGGAAAGAAGAAGGAAATGACATAGAGAAGCCAGGAGGGGGAGTAGTCAGAGTGGGAGATGTGCAGAAAGGACACGTGGAGAGAGAAAATGGCAAAGATCAGTTTCTAAAAATAGAACAGGCCAAGTTAGGGATTACACTTAGAAAAAATTTATTGGACATATGCAAATTAATTCCCGCATATAATCCTAAAATACATGTTTGCAGAAATTCAGAGATATTTGAAAGTTCCATCGAGAAATTAAACTTAACCAATAGTGAGACGAATCAGTTATTCCGTATGTGGATACCTCAGCACTTCTTTAGACAATTGGCTTTGAAAAAGTTTTCTGACAATGAGACATTTGATTGTTCAAATGATAACGATATCATAAGGCTGAAAAATCTCATCTTCTGTGCAAGGAATGAACCTGATCCAAATTATGAGATGTTGAAGGAATTACAAATTGAACAAAATGAGAGTACGTTCTCATTTATGTCCGTTTTTGAACGTTTGTATAGGGCGGTTATTCCAAATGTCAGATTGGATGGAATGATACGTTTATTCATCAAGAAATTTAATTTCCTTGATAATGCAGCCTGTGCAGTGGCATTAAATAAAAAGTCCCTATTCGAATGTACGACATTTATCGATTTTGTTAGAAATCGCCAAAGTCAATCAAAACAGAAATTAATTAATTCTGAAAAACCAACACAAAAAAGGGTGAGTTTTTGTGAAAAACCAACAGTGTCTCCCAGATCCAGATATTTCTGTGACAGGGTATATGCAATTCGGAGGAAGATGCATACGTGTTATAAACCATACAATCCACCCCAATTTTTATCATCTAAAAGTCTTTTTTCACAGGAAAAACCCCTGTCACCAGTGAAGGGATTGGTCACTGGGATTGAAAATCCCAGACAAATGATGAGTAATAGCTTTGAAAGACAGAAACAGGTGTCTTGTGCAGACTCTTTCCCTGGGTTAGGGTTTGATAGCCCGCGACAGCTGGGTGGTTTTTCAGAGAGAGACATTCTCTCTCAAATAAGAGAAAACCTTGAATTACATAAGTTCAGGGATTCCTATAAGTTCAAAGGGAATCTAATAAATCGAATCTTTGAAGAAAAAATTAGGTATGGTCTTCAGTTAAATAAAGTGGATTTCTGGGTAAATTAATTTATTGTTTGATAAATATGTTTATTCATATACAGTGAATCTATGCATATATATATATATATATATATATATATATATATATATATATATATATATATATATATATATATTAAAGGTAGTGATAGTAAATCAAGGTCATATTTTCATTTAGTCAAATGATAGTTTAATGTTATAAATTAATAATTTGATCTCTGTATATGAATAATAATATTTAAAATAAAACAATAAGAGAAAGTAACAGATTCAAAGTGTTTCATTTTTATCATAAATATGATAATAATTTTATTCTTTTATTTCCCTCAGAATTTATCAGTAAAGCAGATTGATGAAGTATTAACTTTTTATTTATACATATGTTCTTGTCCTCAATCAGGTAACATATATTTTATTGGGTAAGATTAATCGCGAAAGCACGATTAATATTATTATTTCCTCAGGTACCAATTGCCAGAGAACTATTACTTTAATGTTTCTTTAATGAATATATATCTTCTTTAGAGTTATTAGAAATGTAATCTGAGCTTTGGAGTGGTATAAAACTGCTTGCTGTCTTGGAATGGTGTTCCTTGCACGTGACCAAAGCATGTGACTTGGTACTAAAGCTAAAAATAAATGTTTGTTCCATGGTCATATGTACAGTCTGTAATTCTTTGGAATTTGTTTTTTTTCGAGAAGTACTTCAAATTAGTAACATAATCTTTGAAATGCGCATAGAATAATTGGAAAAAAAGGGATATGTGTTTGTCAGTTTCTATGTAGAAGTGTATGTTACAGACCCATGGCAGTCTTGTGTGCATAGATGTGTCAATGAATGATTGATTGTTTGAGCAGCTGCTAAAGTCAAAGTATTTGGATCCAGAGAGAGAAAAAAAAAAAAAAGGGGGAATTTTTGTTTTAACTTAGAAGTTATAAGATATGTATGTATACTATCTAGAATAAATAAGTTATAGTACATAAGTATAAATAATGAAGGAATTTATACAAGATATATATTTTAATTCTTAGACATATTTCTTTAGTATAGAGATATTAGGATTTTTTTATTAAGGGTTTATTCTGAAGAGTTACATTCTAGAATAAGGTTATAACGTTTTGATTTTTTTTTATGTCTTTTGTGTTAGTCACTTTTTTATTGGTACATAGATTGGAAATCATTTTTCTTTTCAAATATGGAAGTGATATTTATAAATGGTCTTGAAGATTTACAACACAAATTTGAATTTAATTTAATCTAAACATATTAATTTTTATAATATCATATTTCATGATATTGAAAGGGAGAGGTTTGGTCTCAATCACACATTTTATATTTGATAAATATATGTGTTTACAGGATACTTTAATAATTAATATTTCAAGTACAAAGGAAGAATTGGGAATAAAAAAATATATTTGAAGTATATCATAATGCATTTATATACTAAGAGAAGTGTATTATTTGCAAGGTTACATGACTTAATTATTTTTATTGGTTATTGATAGGTGTGAGGTAAATCCGGAGATATGACGATAAATCATGATATTCAAGTTATGTCAGGAAGCCCTCTCCTGGTGTCACCCCCCCCTTTCCTTCACACAACTCCTTCAATCAGAAAATTTACCACAGGGATAAACGGTTTGTTTAGCAGATAGGTGTCAAAGGAACTGGTCTGTGTTCCACTTACACCTCCAACAGCCATCTCCTCTGATATGGAGATTAGATGACTTGGGAACAATGGATGCAGGATGACCCCCTGCCGTCACCCTGTAACAAGAGTTGTATCTCATTATAAGGCTATGGAACTATCCAGACAGAACGACTCCAGTAAAAAATGGTTCATATCTCGCAAGCCATATTTCCGATAAATATGGCAACCATAAAAATGGTGTCTCCGCATGCGGACGATGCTGGCACACCCTTTTTATGGGAGCAGGACCTGGGGAAATACCCCAGGCGTGATATCAGCCAATGGGGAACTAGTAGACAAGTCATGAGTCCTCTCGTTCTGTAGCTAAATTCATAACTGTCACAATGAGAGCGTTGGCGTCTGCCTACGACGCTCCCAGGCCAAGTTATGGCCATATCCCCTGTTGTGGATATTGTCCATAACTCCAGCCAGGGGTGGAGCAGTGCTCCCTCTGAGGTCACTAAGGTAGGAGGGGACCTGGATTTGCCCAGGTTGATAACCCTACTTCGGCCATTTTCCAGGGTTCTTTCGCCGGGGGTCACGTGTAGGAAACATCTGTGGGAAGGATCCTAGAAACCTGGTCTACAGCGCCCCCCTGTGGCCAGACGCACAAGGTAACTGCTGGAACTGTGTATGCCTGTTTGTAAACCATGCTTTATCTGTAACTGTACTCTGACATATGTATATTCTGTAGATCTCCTATTGTATATATTGTAGTTCTAGTGTGCTTTAGGCTGATTAAATTATATAATTAATCTTGGGCTGTTCTGTTATCTCGATCTTGAATCCCACGTCCGTGTGTTCGGCTAATAGTTACCGTGAAGCGGTTGGTGGCAGCGAGTTTGTGCCAAGGATTATTGTGGGGAGGCCAGTGAGATTCGGGGAGATTTTATATATTCCGCCCGCGGAGGTCGGGGGAATATATACCCTACTCTCACCGGGGACCCTTCAATAATCGGCATAAGTAGTATAGCGGCCTCCTTGCTTATTGTCGGGCAATTCCATAATTGGCCTGACTATAAGAGGGGCGCTAGAGAGCGCATCATGTGCTCTGTCTGTCGGTCGGGAGGTATAAAGGAGGGGTGACCCCCACTTGTTACCCCCCGATTGTGACGTACTGGTAGCCAGCGCGGGGGATTTCTGAGTGACCCCCCCGATGGTTCGTGACATATTGGTGGCAAGCGGTGGGATCGAGATAATAGTGTGTGTGAGTGTGAGACCCATACTCCCAGACACTAAAGACTGCCTGCAGCAGCTGTGGCTGCTGGGGTCTTCAGACTAGCTCAACACTAGAGTGTCAGAGTGCAGATACTGTAAGGTGTGTGGGTGCATCAGGTGTCAGTTCTGTGTCAGTGACCAAAAGTCTGCAAGAATGGCTGATGGCACCAGGAGCAGAGCTATGCAACTGGCCAATGCTAAAGCAGGAGCCGAAGAGAGGGAGGACGGTGCTGTGGACAGTAATGAGGAGGTTGCCCACGAGTCCTCCAGGAGCTCGACGCCAGAAAACCGTTCTGCAGAGGACAGCGCACAACCTGGCAATTATGGACAAGATGAGGAGCAGCTCACCCAAGGGTCCTCAACGAGCCAGATGCCAGCCCTCCGCTCTGCAATGGACAGTGAATCACCAGGCTCCGCAGCGGGCCGCAGATCACCACGTGCCATTCCACCGAGCCTGGGAGGCTCGGATAGCCTTCTTCAAATGGCTATGGCCCTTCTCCAGGCTGGAGACCAGGAGGGCTACAAGGAACTCCTGGCAGAGCGCAGGGCAGAGCGGCAGGCAGCGCGTGAAGAGCGCCAGGCAGAGCGTGAGGCTGCGGAGCGACGGCAACAGGCAGACCGTGACCACCAGCTGCAGCTAGCTCAGCTCCGGCCCTCATCAGCCACACGTGACCTTCAAGACACCAAACTTCCAAAGGTCCGTGTTGAGGACTTCCCAGTGCTGGAGAAGGATGGAGACTTGGACTCTTTCTTGACTGCTTTTGAACGGACTTGCCTGCAGCACCATCTGGACAAGGACCAGTGGGCCAAATACCTGACCCCCCGTTTAAGGGGTAAGGCCCTGGATATCCTTGGGGACTTGCCTGCTGAGGCAGATCAGGGCTACGACACCATCAAGCGGGCCCTGATCCAACAGTACAACCTCACTCCAGAGTCCTACCGCAAGAAGTTCCGGAGCCTACAGAAGGGACCAAAGGACTCCTGGGCTGACCACCGGCGGGCACTTGCCCGAGCTGCCGACCACTGGACCCAAGGCCTGCAGCTTTCCACCGGACCGGAGATCCTGGACTTGTTCATCACGGAGCAACTCTTGTGGAACTGCCCTGAGGATCTCCGCCAGTTCATCCGAGACCAGAAGCCAAAGGGGTCCACGGCTACAGCTGCCCTGGCCGATGACTACACCAACAATCGGGCTCCTGAGGCCAGGAGAGCAGCCACCAGCAGCACCTGGAGAGGGGGTAAGATGAACTCTGCGACTGCCCCACCTGCCCCTAGACTGCAGGGGGTGTCCCCCTCACCTCCCCTCTCCAGGCCCGTGGCAGAACCAAGACGGTGCCACCAGTGCAACTTACCTGGACACTTCAAGGCCATGTGCCCTCAGCGTCCCAAGGCCCCGGCTCCGTCCCCGTCCCAAGGGCCGCCCAAGGTGTATTGTGTGGGTGGGGGTGGTGGTAGGTCCCTGGACAGCTTCCAACCTGTCACCGTCGGCCAGTCTGTGACCATAGGACTGCGAGACAGCGCCTCGGAGGTGACTCTGGTGCGGCCTGAGATGGTGTCCCCCCAAGACTTGATACCTGGAAAAACCCTCGCTGTCTCCGGGATTGGAGGCATTGACCCGGCGCTGCCTGTTGCTGGCATTTATGTGGACTGGGGCGCAGGGCGAGGGGTGAGGGAGGTGGGGGTAACTGATCGGATCCCCGCAAACGTGCTACTTGGGACAGATTTGGGGCAGATAACCTCCCAGTTTGGGCCCCCCCCAAGGGCTGAACCTTCAGCCAGTACTGACGTGCCTCCGGACAATGTTAATGTGTTACCTATGAATGATGTGACAGAGGGGGGAGTGAACTCTGATATTTCTGCTTGCATAGACACCATAGACACACACACAGCTGCAGCTGTGACAGGGGAGGGGGTCAGAGGAAGGTGTGACAATGCCTCTACAAGTAATCAGCCTGTGAGCTGGGATCTGTTGCAGTCTGCAGGGATAAGCAGAGAGCAGGGTGCTGCAGGGGGAGGACCAGTGTGTGGGGTGGGGGCTACCACAGCAAATGTGGGGTCCCCAGAGATTTCACAGCGGGGTTCTGTTGCTGCAGGGGGGGAACAGGCAGGTGAGATTGGGGCCGGTCCCGGAGCGGAAGTGCTCCCAGGTAAGATCTCGGTGCAGGGTTCCCCCACAACCGGGGTGTCAGGAAGCCAGGTAGGTCTGCCTGAACCGGCGACTTGGTCAGGAACGGAGGAGGAGCAGGCACGACCCACGGTCGCAGCGGCTGTGGCCGCTGTCACCCGCAGTGGGAGTGCTGGAAGCCAAGGGGCCTCCCGGAGGTCCGATAGCTCTTCCCCTTCTGACCAAGTGGCAGCCGAGTCAGGTGGAGGCCAGGACACAGGTCCCGGGGTACTGACCGAAGATGTGACAGTCTCGTCGATTCTGGCCACATCTAGTCAGGGGTTTCAGGCAGCGTTAGAAGCTGACGACAGCCTGAAAGCTCTAAAGGTGCAGGCGGCACAGCCTCCCTCGGACTCGGACCCGGAGCGAGTGGTCTGGGACCAAGGACGGCTGTACCGGGTCACGGTCCAGCAGGGTTCACCGGAGGCGTGGCCCAGGGACCGACAGTTAGTGGTACCCTATCCGTTCCGGACGGAGTTGTTGCGGATCGCACATGAGATTCCGATGGCCGGACACCTAGGGATCGCTAAGACCAAGGCCAGGTTAAACCAGCATTTCTACTGGCCAAAAATGGGGGCCGATGTGGTTGCCTACTGCCGTTCGTGTGAAACCTGTCAGAGAGTGGGGAAGGCGGGGCCACACCCCAAAGCCCCACTGGTATCTCTGCCAATCATCGATGAGCCTTTCAGGAGGGTGGCTGTGGATCTGGTCGGCCCGCTGGCCATCCCCAGCAGCTCCGGGAAACGCTTCATACTAACGGTAGTGGACTATGCCACCCGGTACCCAGAAGCAGTGGCCTTGTCGTCCATTCGGGCTGACAAGGTGGCCACCGCCTTGCTGGAGATTTTCTCCCGAGTGGGTTTTCCCCAGGAAATGCTCACTGACCGGGGGACCCAATTCATGTCCCAGCTGATGGAGGCCCTCTGTAAGCAGGTCCAGGTGCGACATCTGGTGGCCAGCCCGTACCATCCACAGACTAATGGCCTGTGCGAGCGGTTCAATGGCACCTTAAAGCAGATGCTTAAGATGTTGGTCGACTCCCACGGGCGTGACTGGGAGCGGTATCTCCCACACCTGTTATTTGCTTACCGGGAGGTTCCACAGGCCTCAACAGGATTCTCACCATTTGAGCTCCTGTACGGGCGACGTGTGCGGGGCCCCCTGGCTCTGGTGAAAGAGGCTTGGGAAGGGGATTTGGCCACCCCTGGAGTGTCGGTTATCGAGTATGTCATGCGCTTCCGGGACAAAATGCAGGCCTTGACGCAACTGGTACACGACAATATGGCTCAAGCCCAGGCCGATCAGAAGCGTTGGTACGACCAGAACGCTTGTGAGAGGACCTACCAAGTGGGTCAAAAGGTGTGGGTACTGGTCCCCGTACCACAGGACAAGCTTCAGGCAGCCTGGGAAGGCCCATACCTCGTGTACCAGCAGCTCAACCCTGTGACGTACCTGGTCACCCTGGACCCTGCCCGTGGAAGGCGGAAGCCCTTCCATGTGAACATGATGAAGGCACATCATGAGCGGGAGGCATGTGCACTCCCGGTGTGCAACCTGCCCGAGGAGGGAGAAGCGGAAACCCTCTTGGATATGCTAGCCCAGGTTAGGGCAGGCGGATCCATTGAGGATGTGGAGGTTGGCCACCAGCTCTTGGAGGACCAGCGGTCCCAGCTGTGGGCCACCGTACACCCCTTCCGGGGGTTGTTTACCAACCAGCCCGGAAGGACTGACTTGGCTGTCCATCACGTGGACACTGGGGATCATCCCCCGATCCGGCGTTCAGCATATCGGGTCTCCCTGGAGGTGCAGCAACACATGCGCCAGGAGATTGACGAGATGCTGAAGCTGGGGGTGATCCAGGCATCCAACAGCGCTTGGGCCTCGCCTGTAGTCCTCGTCCCTAAGAAGGACCGAACCACTCGGTTCTGCGTGGACTACAGGGGGCTCAATGCTGTCACGGTCGCCGATGCGTACCCAATGCCACGCATCGATGACCTGCTCGATCAGTTGGCCGGGGCTCAGTACCTGACCATCATGGACCTGAGCCGGGGATATTGGCAGATCCCCCTGACTCGCAAGGCCAGGGAACGCTCTGCCTTTATTACCCCATTTGGACTGTACGAGTCCACGGTGATGCCATTCGGGATGAGGAATGCCCCTGCCACTTTCCAGCGGATGGTCAACACCCTGCTCAAGGGACTTGAAGGGTACGCGGCCGCGTACCTGGATGACATTGCCGTCTTCAGTCCCACCTGGGAAGATCACCTAGGGCATCTAGCACAGGTGCTCAGGCGGATCCACCAGGCAGGTTTGACCATCAAGCCGGGAAAGTGTCAGCTGGCCATGAGCGAGGTCCAGTACCTCGGTCACCGGGTAGGCGGGAGAACACTGAAGCCCGAGCCTGAGAAAGTGGAGGCCATCGCGTCCTGGCCCACCCCCAGGACCAAGAAGCAGGTGATGTCCTTCTTGGGGACCGCTGGGTACTATAGGAGGTTTGTTCCATGCTATAGTAGCCTGGCAAAGCCCTTGACGGACCTCACCAAGAAGAAGCTGCCCTCTGCAGTCGATTGGACAGTGGACTGCGAGACAGCCTTCCGGGCCCTAAAGGACGCCCTGTCCAGCCCGCCCGTGCTACAGGCAGCCGACTTCACGCGGCCGTTTGTAGTACAGACCGACGTCAGTGACTTCGGCCTCGGTGCGGTACTCAGCCAGGTGGACTCTGCGAGCCAAGAGCACCCAGTCTTGTACCTGAGCAGGAAGCTGTTACCAAGGGAAGTGGCCTATTCCACGATGGAAAAGGAGTGCCTGGCCATAGTGTGGGCCCTGCAGCGTCTGCAACCCTATCTATACGGGCGCCACTTCATCGTGGAGACGGACCACAATCCCCTCAGCTGGTTACACACTGTCTCCGGGACGAATGGCAGGTTGTTGCGATGGAGCCTGGCGCTCCAGCAATACAACTTCACCATTCGACACAAAAGGGGCCGTGACCACGGTAACGCAGACGGGCTGTCCCGACAAGGAGAGGTCGCGGACGGGCGCACGGGGGAACACCGGAGTGTGCTGCCCCCTAGCGCCCTCAAAAGGGGGGAGGTGTGAGGTAAATCCGGAGATATGACGATAAATCATGATATTCAAGTTATGTCAGGAAGCCCTCTCCTGGTGTCACCCCCCCTTTCCTTCACACAACTCCTTCAATCAGAAAATTTACCACAGGGATAAACGGTTTGTTTAGCAGATAGGTGTCAAAGGAACTGGTCTGTGTTCCACTTACACCTCCAACAGCCATCTCCTCTGATATGGAGATTAGATGACTTGGGAACAATGGACGCAGGATGACCCCCTGCCGTCACCCTGTAACAAGAGTTGTATCTCATTATAAGGCTATGGAACTATCCAGACAGAACGACTCCAGTAAAAAATGGTTCATATCTCGCAAGCCATATTTCCGATAAATATGGCAACCATAAAAATGGTGTCTCCGCATGCGGACGATGCTGGCACACCCTTTTTATGGGAGCAGGACCTGGGGAAATACCCCAGGCGTGATATCAGCCAATGGGGAACTAGTAGACAAGTCATGAGTCCTCTCGTTCTGTAGCTAAATTCATAACTGTCACAATGAGAGCGTTGGCGTCTGCCTACGACGCTCCCAGGCCAAGTTATGGCCATATCCCCTGTTGTGGATATTGTCCATAACTCCAGCCAGGGGTGGAGCAGTGCTCCCTCTGAGGTCACTAAGGTAGGAGGGGACCTGGATTTGCCCAGGTTGATAACCCTACTTCGGCCATTTTCCAGGGTTCTTTCGCCGGGGGTCACGTGTAGGAAACATCTGTGGGAAGGATCCTAGAAACCTGGTCTACAGCGCCCCCCTGTGGCCAGACGCACAAGGTAACTGCTGGAACTGTGTATGCCTGTTTGTAAACCATGCTTTATCTGTAACTGTACTCTGACATATGTATATTCTGTAGATCTCCTATTGTATATATTGTAGTTCTAGTGTGCTTTAGGCTGATTAAATTATATAATTAATCTTGGGCTGTTCTGTTATCTCGATCTTGAATCCCACGTCCGTGTGTTCGGCTAATAGTTACCGTGAAGCGGTTGGTGGCAGCGAGTTTGTGCCAAGGATTATTGTGGGGAGGCCAGTGAGATTCGGGGACATTTTATATATTCCGCCCGCGGAGGTCGGGGGAATATATACCCTACTCTCACCGGGGACCCTTCAATAATCGGCATAAGTAGTATAGCGGCCTCCTTGCTTATTGTCGGGCAATTCCATAATTGGCCTGACTATAAGAGGGGCGCTAGAGAGCGCATCACGTGCTCTGTCTGTCGGTCGAGAGGTATAAAGGAGGGGTGACCCCCACTTGTTACCCCCCGATTGTGACGTACTGGTAGCCAGCGCGGGGGATTTCTGAGTGACCCCCCCGGTGGTTCGTGACAATAGGTTTGGTAATTTTATAAGATACTGGTAATATTAAGGTTATCTGGTAACATTAAGGTTATGTATTATTAAAGACATAGGTGTTATATACATAGAAGGCCTTATTTTTATTTAAATTTTTATTTTTATTCCGATTTTCATTTTTCCTTTTATTCCTATTTTTTATATTAATTATTATTTAATATTCACATTTTTAATCAAAATCTTAATTCTACAATTTTTATTTTTTCTTCAGATTTTAAATATCTCAATTGAGAAAACACTTCAATATTTAGTTCAGTAATATCTAATATAAGAATATTACTTTATTAAATATGAATCATATTAAAAGGGAAAAGTTCCATTTTTTGGAAGAAAAGATACTTTTTTCATCAATATATACAATTGTTTATTTCCTAGTAATACATTATTTTTATATTAATATGGATGAAATATTACTTATAGTTACACATTTCTTTATAGTAGGTTATTTAATAAATAATAGACAAATCAAATAAATTAAATTAGAGTAATAAAGATGGAAGATCGAGGTACATCTAGGTTTACCTTCCTATATTTACAAATAATATATATTATATTTTTAAATCAATAATAATTTATAATGGGTATTATTGTGTTTTGATGGTATCATCCAGTCTTTTCTAAAAGGTTATTTGCTTTGGTTTATAATTTGCAAATGATCTAACTAATAAGCCACATTGTTGCCTTTCATATTTATAATACGATACATGTTATAGGTACACATTATATTGTTTCATATTTTATATTATATTTTGGTTACATTCAACACATTGCCACCTATGGGTTTGGAAGGGTAATGCACCAATGACAAAAAAAGGTCATTACAAGAAAATACTATTGTCTATACCATTATGCAGTATTTTATCATTCTGAGTATCAATTATATTAATACTTTTACGATAATAATAATAATGACATGGTATTATAGTATTAGAGTTATGATATGCTGTGACATTTATTAGTGATAGATATTGCCATATTTGGTATCTAGATTAGGGAATGAATCAGTCTTCAATCAAGATTACAGAAGATAAAAAGACTTTATATTTTTCCTAAAGTTAAAAGGGATTCTGCAAAAAGGTCCAAAAGGTAACGTCTCAAATAAGACTGTGTAACATACAAAATACACTTACCGTGCTTGCATCTCAGAAACACAATAGTCCTATGATTCCAGGATGGACAATGACACATGGTCTGTGCATTAAGACCTCCCTAAAGTTACTAAGAAGAGCAATGACGTGTTAAAGTTAACCCCTGTCGTGCTGACCAAGAACGTCTTAACATCTGTTCCTGGGTTATTTGACAACAGGCAGCATGAAAGGTGACTAGTGTAAATCACACTGCACAGACATCAAAGACTTTTGGCTATTCTTCTACATTCATGAACTGTGGTTTATCAACATTGGCTATGGACTTTGCAATAAAAAAATAAAGTTTATGGACTTTGATCTAACAATGATAAACGCAATACGGGACTGTATTAAATTGGTAACCATTCATTTTTATCAAAGGATTTATTTCTAAGAGACTGTGTTAATGCCGGATTACATCGGAGATAAGAAGACATAAACTCAGAGGACATCATATGGTGACCGGATTTGGTTTTTGCATTTCTTTTTAGGTCTAGCGAAGTATAGTTATATACATTTTTATATGATTGAACAGTCACAGCCTGTCATAACAGGAATCCACAATATTATATTATTGAACTTACAACATGAATAATGCAAATTAATTATTATTCATCATTATTATTGATATTAATCCATTATTGCCAAATAAGGAAAGAAGATTTGTTATTTTAATGATGTATTAATTAATTATCGGGGTTACTCCACCCGCTTCAAGGGGGGTTTGTAAAAACATTAAAATTAATACATCTAGTTATCAAATATTTCATAGTAAGACATATAAGTTCACAGTTCTGTTTATGTTGAAGGGCATAGTATAGTAATAAAGCTTTTATAAGGAATAAGTATTAAAATATCCATATTGAATATATATATATATACTGAGCATGGAAGGATATATATAAATCCTTCCAGAAGCTTCCCGAGGCTTCCAGAAGGTTACGTAATATGGAACTATATTCAACTGTGTTCCACTAAACACCCTATATGGACTGAGCAGCTGGTATATAATACACGATGGAGGGGGCTACGGGGCGCTCCTCCACACTGCCTGCTGTGAGAAGACTCCAGTGCTGCAAGATATGACACGTTGTCCAGCCTAAGAGATGACATCCTCTGCATTGCCGTTCAGGAACCAAAGAAAGATGGGTAAAGACTTCCCATTGATTATTATGGACTAAATGAACTCTTTGCGTAAACTATCAAAGTATATTATTTTTCCTTTCTGTAACTGAACCCTGGCAACCATTTTTTTAAATAGATAAAATACATTTATTTTTTACATCTTTGGAAGTTCTTTCTTTCATGCGGCTTTACGTATTTGAAGAAAAATATATTTAAGAGTATATTTTTTAACAGACAGAGAACCAGACCTCTCCAGAGAGCAAGAACAGAGAACCAGACCTCACCAGAGAGCAAGGACAGAGAGCCAGACCTCGCCAGAGAGCAAGGACAGAGAACCAGACCTCACCAGAGAGCAAGGAGAGAGAACCAGACCTCACCAGAGAGCAAGAACAGAGAACCAGACCTCACCAGAGAGCAAGGACAGAGAGCCAGACCTCACCAGAGAGCAAGGACAGAGAACCAGGCCTCACCAGAGAGCAAGGAGAGAGAACCAGACCTCACCAGAGAGCAAGGACAGAGAACCAGACCTCACCAGAGAGCAAGGACAGAGAGCCAGACCTCACCAGAGAGCAAGGACAGAGAACCAGGCCTCACCAGAGAGCAATGACAGAGAACCAGACCTCACCAGAGAGCAAGGAGAGAGAACCAGACCTAACCAGAGAGCAAGGAGAGAGAACCAGACCTCTCCAGAGAGCAAGGACAGAGAGCCAGACCTCACCAGAGAGCAAGGACAGAGAACCAGACCTCACCAGAGAGCAAGGACAGAGAGCCAGACCTCACCAGAGAGCAAGGACAGAGAGCCAGACCTCACCAGAGAGCAAGGACAGAGAGCCAGACCTCACCAGAGAGCAAGTACAGAGAACCAGACCTCACCAGAGAGCAAGGAGAGAGAGCCAGACCTCTCCAGAGAGAAAGGACAGAGAGCCAGACCTCACCAGAGAGCAAGGACAGAGAGCCAGACCTCACCAGAGAGCAAGGACAGAGAACCAGACCTCACCAGAGAGCAAGGACAGAGAGCCAGACCTCACCAGAGAGCAAGAACAGAGAGCCAGACCTCACCAGAGAGCAAGGACAGAGAGCCAGACCTCACCAGAGAGCAAGGACAGAGAGCCAGACCTCACCAGAGAGCAAGGACAGAGAACCAGACCTCACCAGAGAGCAAGGACAGAGAACCAGACCTCACCAGAGAGCAAGGACAGAGAGCCAGACCTCACCAGAGAGCAAGGACAGAGAGCCAGACCTCACCAGAGAGCAAGGACAGAGAGCCAGACCTCACCAGAGAGCAAGGACATAGAACCAGACCTCTCCAGAGAGCAAGAACAGAGAGACAGACCTCACCAGAGAGCAAGGACAGAGAGCCAGACCTCACCAAAGAGCAAGGACAGAGAACCAGACCTCACCAGAGAGCAAGGACAGAGAGCCAGACCTCACCAGAGAGCAAGGACAGAAAGCCAGACCTCACCAGAGAGCAAGGACAGAGAACCAGACCTCACCAGAGAGCAAGGACAGAGAGCCAGACCTCACCAGAGAGCAAGGACAGAGAGCCAGACCTCACCAGAGAGCAAGGACAGAGAACCAGACCTCACCAGAGAGCAAGGACAGAGAGTCAGACCTCACCAGAGAGCAAGGACAGAGAACCAGACCTCACCAGAGAGCAAGGAGAGAGAACCAGACCTCTCCAGAGAGCAAGGACATAGAACCAGACCTCTCCAGAGAGCAAGAACAGAGAACCATACCTCACCAGAGAGCAAGGACAGAGAGCCAGACCTCACCAGAGAGCAAGGACAGAGAGCCAGACCTCACCAGAGAGCAAGGACAGAGAGCCAGACCTCACCAGAGAGCAAGGACAGAGAACCAGACCTCACCAGAGAGCAAGGACAGAGAACCAGACCTCTCCAGAGAGCAAGAACAGAGAGCCAGACCTCACCAGAGAGCAAGGACAGAGAGCCAGACCTCACCAGAGAGCAAGGACAGAGAGCCAGACCTCACCAGAGAGCAAGGACAGAGAACCAGACCTCACCAGAGAGCAAGGAGAGAGAACCAGACCTCTCCAGAGAGCAAGGACATAGAACCAAACCTCTCCAGAGAGCAAGAACAGAGAACCAGGCCTCACCAGAGAGCAAGGACAGAAAACCAGACCTCACCAGAGAGCAAGGACAGAGAACCAGACTTCACCAGAGAGCAAGGACAGAGATCCAGACCTCACCAGAGAGCAAGGACAGAGAAAACCAGAGCTCACCAGAGAGCAAGGACAGAGAACCAGACCTCACCAGAGAGCAAGGACAGAGAACCAGACCTTACCAGAGAGCAACGACAGAGAGCCAGACCTCACCAGAGAGCAAGGACAGAGAACCAGACATCACCAGATAGCAAGGACAGAGAGCCAGACCTCACCAGAGAGCAAGGACAGAGAGCCAGACCTCACCAGAGAGCAAGGACAGAGAACCAGACCTCACCAGAGAGCAAGGACAGAGAACCAGACCTTACCAGAGAGCAAGGACAGAGAACCAGACCTTACCAGAGAGCAAGGACAGAGAACCAGACCTCACCAGAGAGCAATGACAGAGAACCAGACCTCACCAGAGAGCAAGGACAGAGAACCAAACGTCTACAGAGAGCAAGGACAGAGAACCAGACCTCGCCAGAGAGCAAGGACAGAGAACCAGACCTCGCCAGAAAGCAAGGACAGAGAAGCAGACCTTGCCAGAGAGCAAGGACAGAGAGCCAGACCTCACCAGAGAGCAAGGACAGAGAACCAGACCTCACCAGAGAACAAGGACAGAAAGCCAGACCTCACCAGAGAGCAAAGACAGAGAGCCAGACCTCACCAAAAAGCAAGGACAGAGAGCCAGACCTCACCAGAGAGCAAGGACAGAGAGCCAGACCGAACCAGAGAGCAAGGACAGAGAACCAGACCTCACCAGAGAACAAGGACAGAGAGCCAGACCTCACCAGAAAGCAAGGACAGAGAACCAGACCTCACCAGAGAGCAAGGACAGAGAACCAGACCTCACCAGAGAACAAGGACAGAGAGCCAGACCTCACCAGAGAGCAAGGACAGAGAGCCAGACCTCACCAGAGAGCAAGGACAGAGAGCCAGACCTCACCAGAGAGCAAGGACAGAGAACCAGGCCTCACCAGAGAGCAAGGACAGAGAACCAGACCTCACCAGAGAGCAAGGACATAGAACCAGATCTCCAGAGAGCAAGAACAGAGAGCCAGACCTCGCCAGAGAGCAAGGACAGAGAACCAGACCTTGCCAGGGAGCAAAAACAGAGAATCAGATATCACCAGGGAAAAAGGACAGAGAGCCAGACCTCACCAGAGAGAAAGGACAGAGAGTCAGACCTCACCAGAGAGCAAGGACAGAGAACCAGATCTCACCAGAGAGTAAGGATAGAGATCCAGACCTCACCAGAGAGCAAGGACAGAGAACCAGACCTCACCAGAGAGCAAGGACAGAGAACCAGACCTCACCAGAGAGCAAGGACAGAGAACCAGACCTCACCAGAGAGCAAGGACAGAGAACCAGGCCTCACCTGAGAGCAAGGACAGAGAACCAGACCTCGCCAGAGAGCAAGGAGAGAGAGACAGACCTCACCAGAGAGCAAGGACAGAGAATCAGACCTCACCAGAGAGCAAGGACAGAGAGCCAGACCTCACCAGAGAGCAAGGACAGAGAACCAGACCTCACCAGAGAGCAAGGACAGAGAACCAGACCTCACCAGAGAGCAAGGACAGAGAACCAGACCTCATCAGAGAGCAAAGACAGAGAACCAGACCTCACCAGAGAGCAAGGACAGAGAACCAGACCTCACCAGAGAGCAAGGACAGAGAGCCAGACCTCACCAGAGAGCAAGGACAGAGAGCCAGTCCTCACCAGAGAGCAAGGACAGAGAACCAGATATCACCAGAGAGCAAGGACAGAGAACCAGACCTCACCAGAGAGCAAGGACAGAGAACCAGACCTCACCAGAGAGCAAGGACAGAGAACCAGACCTCACAAGAGAACAAGGACAGAGAGCCAGACCTCTCTAGAGAGCAAGGACATAGAACCAGACCTCACCAGAGAGCAAGGACAGAGAACCAGATATCACCAGAGAGCAAGGACAGAGAGCCAGACCTCACCAGAGAGCAAGGATAGAGAACCAGACCTCACCAGAGAGCAAGGACAGAGAACCAGACCTCGCCAGAGAGCAAGGACAGAGAGCCAGACCTCACCAGAGAGCAAGGACAGAGAACCAGACCTCTCCAGAGAGCAAGGTCAGAGAACCAGACCTCTCCAGAGAGCAAGGAGAGAGAGCCAGACCTCGCCAGAGAGCAAGGACAGAGAACCAGACCTCACCAGAGAGGAAGGACAGAGAACCAGATATCACCAGAGAGCAAGGACAGAGAACCAGACCTCACCAGAGAGCAAGGACAGAGAACCAGACCTCACCAGAGAGCAAGGACAGAGAACCAGACCTCACAAGAGAACAAGGACAGAGAGCCAGACCTCTCTAGAGAGCAAGGACATAGAACCAGACCTCACCAGAGAGCAAGGACAGAGAACCAGATATCACCAGAGAGCAAGGACAGAGAGCCAGACCTCACCAGAGAGCAAGGATAGAGAACCAGACCTCACCAGAGAGCAAGGACAGAGAACCAGACCTCGCCAGAGAGCAAGGACAGAGAGCCAGACCTCACCAGAGAGCAAGGACAGAGAACCAGACCTCTCCAGAGAGCAAGGTCAGAGAACCAGACCTCTCCAGAGAGCAAGGAGAGAGAGCCAGACCTCACCAGAGAGCAAGGACAGAGAACCAGACCTCACCAGAGAGGAAGGACAGAGAACCAGACCTCACCAGAGAGGAAGGACAGAGAACCAGACCTCACCAGAGAGCAAGGACAGAGAACCAGACCTCACCAGAGAGCAAAGACAGAGAACCAGACCTCACCAGAGAGCAAGGACAGCAGAGAACCAGACCTCACCAGAGAGCAAGGACAGAGAACCAGAACCAGAGAGCAAGGAGAGAGAACCAGACCTCACCAGAGAGCAAGGACAGAGAACCAGACCTCACCAGAGAGCAAGGACAGAGAACCAGACCTCATCAGAGAGCAAAGACAGAGAACCAGACCTCACCAGAGAGCAAGGACAGAGAACCAGACCTCACCAGAGAGCAAGGACAGAGAGCCAGACCTCACCAGAGAGCAAGGACAGAGAGCCAGTCCTCACCAGAGAGCAAGGACAGAGAACCAGATATCACCAGAGAGCAAGGACAGAGAACCAGACCTCACCAGAGAGCAAGGACAGAGAACCAGACCTCACCAGAGAGCAAGGACAGAGAACCAGACCTCACAAGAGAACAAGGACAGAGAGCCAGACCTCTCTAGAGAGCAAGGACATAGAACCAGACCTCACCAGAGAGCAAGGACAGAGAACCAGATATCACCAGAGAGCAAGGACAGAGAGCCAGACCTCACCAGAGAGCAAGGATAGAGAACCAGACCTCACCAGAGAGCAAGGACAGAGAACCAGACCTCGCCAGAGAGCAAGGACAGAGAGCCAGACCTCACCAGAGAGCAAGGACAGAGAACCAGACCTCTCCAGAGAGCAAGGTCAGAGAACCAGACCTCTCCAGAGAGCAAGGAGAGAGAGCCAGACCTCACCAGAGAGCAAGGACAGAGAACCAGACCTCACCAGAGAGGAAGGACAGAGAACCAGACCTCACCAGAGAGGAAGGACAGAGAACCAGACCTCACCAGAGAGCAAGGACAGAGAACCAGACCTCACCAGAGAGCAAAGACAGAGAACCAGACCTCACCAGAGAGCAAGGACAGAGAACCAGACCTCTCCAGAGAGCAAGGAAAGAGAACCAGACCTCTCCAGAGAGCAAGGACAGAGAGCCAGACCTCACCAGAGAGCAAGGACAGAAAGCCAGACCTCACAGGAGAGCAAGGACAGAGAGCCAGACCTCACCAGAGAGCAAGGACAGAGAACCAGACCTTACCAGAGAGCAAGGACAGAGAGCCAGACCTTACCAGAGAGCAAGGACAGAGAGCCAGACCACACCAGAGAGCAAGGACAGAGAACCAGACCTCACCAGAGAGCAAGGACCGAGAGCCAGACCTCACCAGAGAGCAAGGACCGAGAGCCAGACCTCACCAGAGAGCAAGGACAGAGAACCAGGCCTCACCAAAGAGCAAGGACCGAGAGCCAGACCTCACCAGAGAGCAAGGACAGAGAACCAGACCTCGCCAGAGAGCAAGGACCGAGAGCCAGGCCTCACCAGAGAGCAAGGACCGAGAGCCAGACCTCACCAGAGAGCAAGGACAGAAAACCAGGCCTCACCAGAGAGCAAGGACCGAGAGCCAGACCTCACCAGAGAGCAAGGACAGAGAACCAGGCCTCACCAGAGAGCAAGGACAGAGAGCCAGACCTCTCCAGAGAGCAAGAACAGAGAACCAGACCTCACCAGAGAGCAAGGACAGAGAGCCAGACCTCGCCAGAGAGCAAGGACAGAGAACCAGACCTCACCAGAGAGCAAGGACATAGAACCAGACCTCACCAGAGAGCAAGGACAGAGAACCAGATATCACCAGAGAGCAAGGACAGAGAGCCAGACCTCACCAGAGAGCAAGGACAGAGAGCCAGACCTCACCAGAGAGCAAGGACAGAGAACCAGGCCTCACCAGAGAGCAAGGACAGAGAGCCAGACCTCACCAGAGAGCAAGGACCGAGAACCAGGCTTCAACAGAGAGCAAGGACAGAGAACCAGACCTCTCCAGAGAGCAAGAACAGAGAACCAGACCTCACCAGAGAGCAAGGACAGAGAACCAGACCTCACCAGAGAGGAAGGACGGAGACCCAGACCTCACCAGAGAGGAAGGACAGAGAACCAGACCTCACCAGAGAGCAAGGACAGAGAACCAGACCTCACCAGAGAGCAAAGACAGAGAACCAGACCTCACCAGAGAGCAAGGACAGAGAACCAGACCTCTCCAGAGAGCAAGGAAAGAGAACCAGACCTCTCCAGAGAGCAAGGACAGAGAGCCAGACCTCACCAGAGAGCAAGGACAGAAAGCCAGACCTCACAGGAGAGCAAGGACAGAGAGCCAGACCTCACCAGAGAGCAAGGACAGAGAACCAGACCTTACCAGAGAGCAAGGACAGAGAGCCAGACCTTACCAGAGAGCAAAGACAGAGAGCCAGACCACACCAGAGAGCAAGGACAGAGAACCAGACCTCACCAGAGAGCAAGGACCGAGAGCCAGACCTCACCAGAGAGCAAGGACCGAGAGCCAGACCTCACCAGAGAGCAAGGACAGAGAACCAGGCCTCACCAGAGAGCAAGGACCGAGAGCCAGACCTCACCAGAGAGCAAGGACAGAGAACCAGACCTCGCCAGAGAGCAAGGACCGAGAGCCAGGCCTCACCAGAGAGCAAGGACCGAGAGCCAGACCTCACCAGAGAGCAAGGACAGAGAACCAGGCCTCACCAGAGAGCAAGGACCGAGAGCCAGACCTCACCAGAGAGCAAGAACAGAGAACCAGACCTCACCAGAGAGCAAGGACAGAGAGCCAGACCTCGCCAGAGAGCAAGGACAGAGAACCAGACCTCACCAGAGAGCAAGGACATAGAACCAGACCTCACCAGAGAGCAAGGACAGAGAACCAGATATCACCAGAGAGCAAGGA
Source organism: Anomaloglossus baeobatrachus (assembly GCF_048569485.1). NCBI lineage: Eukaryota > Metazoa > Chordata > Amphibia > Anura > Aromobatidae > Anomaloglossus > Anomaloglossus baeobatrachus. The sequence goes on from NC_134353.1 coordinate 976,125,122, forward strand.
CAGAGAGCCAGACCTCACCAGAGAGCAAGGACAGAGAGCCAGGCCTCACCAGAGAGCAAGGACAGAGAACCAGACCTCACCAGAGAGCAAGGACAGAGAACCAAACGTCTACAGAGAGCAAGGACAGAGAACCAGACCTCGCCAGAGAGCAAGGACAGAGAACCAGACCTCGCCAGAAAGCAAGGACAGAGAGCCAGACCTCACCAGAGAGCAAGGACAGAGAACCAGACCTCGCCAGAGAGCAAGGACAGCAGAGAACCAGACCTCTCCAGAGAGCAAGGACAGAGAACCAGACCTCTCCAGAGAGCAAGGACAGAGAGCCAGACCTCACCAGAGAGCAAGGACAGAGAGCCAGACCTCACCAGAGAGCAAGGACAGAGAACCAGATATCACCAGAGAGCAAGGACAGAGAACCAGGCCTCACCAGAGAGCAAGGACCGAGAACCAGGCTTCAACAGAGAGCAAGGACAGAGAACCAGGCTTCAACAGAGAGCAAGGACAGAGAACCAGACCTCTCCAGAGAGCAAGGGGGTGGATACTTATAGGGGACATCGGAATGTACCATACACTATACGAGGGGGTGTACACTTATAGGGGAAATCCTGATGTACCATACACTATACCAGGAGTGGGTACTTATGGCGGGGATCAGGATACACCATACACTATGCAGGGGGTGGATACTTATGGGGGAGATTGGGATGTACCATACACTATACAGGGGGTGGATACTTATGGGGGAGATCGGGATGTACCATACACTATCCAGGGGGTGGATATTTATAGGGGAGATCAGAATGTACCATACACTATACAGGGGATGGATACTTATGGCGGGGATCGGGATGTATCATACACTATACAGGGGGTGGATACTTATGGGAGGATCGGGATGTATCATACACTATACAGGGGGTGGATACTTATGGGGGGATCGGGATGTTTCATACACTATACAGGGGGGTGGATACTTATGGGGGGATCGGGATGTACCATACACTATACAGGGGATGGATACTTATGGCGGGGATCGGGATGTATCATACACTATACAGGGGATGGATACTTATGGCGGGGATCGGGATGTATCATACACTATACAGGGGATGGATACTTATGGGGGGATCGGGATGTTTCATACACTATACAGGGGGTGGATACTTATGGGGGGGATCGGGATGTACCATACACTATACAGGGGGTGGATACTTATGGGGGGGATTGGGATGTTTCATACACTATACAGGGGGTGGATACTTATGGGGGGATCGGGATGTACCATACACTATACAGGGGGGTGGATACTTATGGGGGGATCGGGATGTACCATACACTATACAGGGGGTGGATACTTATGGGGGAGATCGGAATGTACCATACACTATACAGGGGATGGATACTTATGGCGGGGATCGGGATGTATCATACACTATACAGGGGATGGATACTTATGGGGGGGATTGGGATGTTTCATACACTATACAGGGGGGTGGATACTTATGGCGGGGATCGGGATGTTCCATACACTATACAGGGGGGTGGATACTTATGGGGGGATCGGGATGTACCATACACTATACAGGGGAGTGGATACTTATGGGGGGATCGGGATGTACCATACACTATACAGGGGAGTGGATACTTATGGGGGGATCGGGATGTTCCATACACTATACAGGGGGGTGGATACTTATGGGGGGGATCGGGATGTACCATACACTATACAGGGGGGTGGATACTTATGGGGGAGATCGGGATGTACCATACACTATACAGGGGGGTGGATACTTATGGGGGATCGGGATGTACCATACACTATACAGGGGGGTGGATACTTATGGGGGAGATCGGGATGTACCATACACTATACAGGGGGGTGGATACTTATGGGGGATCGGGATACACCATACACTATACAGGGGGGTGGATACTTATGGGGGGATCGGGATGTTCCATACACTATACAGGGGGGTGGATACTTATGGGGGAGATTGGGATGTACCATACACTATACAGGGGGGTGGATACTTATGGGGGGATCGGGATGTATCATACACTATACAGGGGGGTGGATACTTATGGGGGAGATCGGGATGTATCATACACTATACAGGGGGTGGATACTTATAGGGGAGATCGGGATGTACCATACACTATACAGGGGGGTGGATACTTAAGGGGGGGATTAGGATGTTCCATACACTATACAGGGGGGTGGATACTTATGGGGGGGATCGGGATGTACCATACACTATACAGGGGGGTGGATACTTATGGGGGGAATCGGGATGTTCCATACACTATACAGGGGGGTGGATACTTATGGGGGGATCGGGATGTACCATACACTATACAGGGGGGTGGATACTTAAGGGGGAGATCGGGATGTACCATACACTATACAGGGGGATGGATACTTATGGCGGGGATCGGGATGTACCATACACTATACAGGGGGGTGGATACTTATGGGGGATCGGGATGTACCATACACTATACAGGGGGGTGGATACTTATGGGGGATCGGGATGTATCATACACTATACAGGGGAGGGGGTGTGAATACTTTCCCTCTCGGTACACACTGGTCACTTCCGGGCACCTCAGTCTCCGACGTGGACACGCCCCTTTTCTTACGTCACAGGGTTGTGGGCGGGGACAGATGTGGTCATGTGATCAGAGCGCTGGGTTTTTGCTTCCCGCTCTTTGCGGTCAGTGATGAGACGTGCGGGGACGCGGTGCGGCAGCTGCTGCTTGTGCTCTCTGGTGTCAGCCGCGCCACACGGTACACGAGGGGAGGGCTGTGAGTGAGGGTCACACAGATCAGGGGGCGCCACACTCCGGAGCAGTCCTGGCGGCCCCTCTGTCCAGTGTCAGCGATGGAGAAGAAAACCGAGACGTCACTGACCTGTGAGGGGGGGAAGAGACGTCACCGACCCGTGAGGGGGGGAAGAGACGTCACCGACCCGTGAGGGGGGGGGAAGAGACGTCACCGACCCGTGAGGGGGGAAAGAGACGTCACTGACCCGTGAGGGGGGGGAAAGAGACGTCACCGACCCGTGAGGGGGGACAGAGACGTCACTGACCCGTGAGGGGGGGGGGGGGAAGAGACGTCACCGACCCGTGAGGGGGGAAGAGACGTCACTGACCCGTGAGGGGGGGAAGAGACGTCACCGACCCGTGAGGGGGGAAAGAGACGTCACCGACCCGTGAGGGGGAAAGAGACGTCACCGACCCGTGAGGGGGGAAAGAGACGACACTGACCCGTGAGGGGGGGAAGAGACGTCACCGACCCGTGAGGGGGGAAAGAGACGACACTGACCCGTGAGGGGGGAAAGAGACGACACTGACCCGTGAGGGGGGAAAGAGACGTCACCGACCCGTGAGGGGGGAAAGAGACGTCACCGACCCGTGAGGGGGGAAAGAGACAACACTGACCCGTGAGGGGGGAAAGAGACGACACTGACCCGTGAGGGGGGAAAGAGACGACACTGACCCGTGAGGGGGGAAAGAGACGTCACTGACCCGTGAGGGGGGAAAGAGACGACACTGACCCGTGAGGGGGGAAAGAGACGTCACTGACCCGTGAGGGGGGGAAGAGACGACACTGACCCGTGAGGGGGGGAAAGAGACGACACTGACCCGTGAGGGGGGAAAGAGACGTCACCGACCCGTGAGGGGGGGGAAAGAGACGTCACCGACCCGTGAGGGGGGGAAAGAGACGTCACCGACCCGTGAGGGGGGAAAGAGACGTCACTGACCCGTGAGGGGGGAAAGAGACGACACCGACCCGTGAGGGGGGAAAGAGACGTCACCGACCCGTGAGGGGGGAAAGAGACGTCACCGACCCGTGAGGGGGGAAAGAGACGTCACTGACCCGTGAGGGGGGGGGAAAGAGACGTCACTGACCCGTGAGGGGGGGAAGAGACGTCACCGACCCGTGAGGGGGGGGAAAGAGACGTCACTGACCCGTGAGGGGGGAAAGAGACGACACTGACCCGTGAGGGGGGAAAGAGACGACACTGACCCGTGAGGGGGGAAAGAGACGTCACCGACCCGTGAGGGGGGAAAGAGACGACACTGACCCGTGAGGGGGGAAAGAGACGTCACTGACCCGTGAGGGGGGAAAGAGACAACACTGACCCGTGAGGGGGGAAAGAGACGTCACCGACCCGTGAGGGGGGAAAGAGACGACACTGACCCGTGAGGGGGGAAAGAGACGTCACTGACCCGTGAGGGGGGGGCGAGACGTCACCGACCCGTGAGGGGGGAAAGAGACGACACTGACCCGTGAGGGGGGAAAGAGACGTCACCGACCCGTGAGGGGGGAAAGAGACGACACTGACCCGTGAGGGGGGAAAGAGACGTCACTGACCCGTGAGGGGGGAAAGAGACGTCACTGACCCGTGAGGGGGGAAAGAGACGTCACTGACCCGTGAGGGGGGAAAGAGACGACACTGACCCGTGAGGGGGGAAAGAGACGTCACCGACCCGTGAGGGGGGAAAAAGACGACACCGACCCGTGAGGGGGGAAAGAGACGTCACTGACCCGTGAGGGGGGGGCGAGACGTCACCGACCCGTGAGGGGGGAAAGAGACGACACTGACCCGTGAGGGGGGAAAGAGACGTCACCGACCCGTGAGGGGGGAAAGAGACGACACTGACCCGTGAGGGGGGAAAGAGACGTCACTGACCCGTGAGGGGGGAAAGAGACGACACTGACCCGTGAGGGGGGAAAGAGACGTCACCGACCCGTGAGGGGGGAAAGAGACGACACTGACCCGTGAGGGGGGAAAGAGACGTCACTGACCCGTGAGGGGGGGGCGAGACGTCACCGACCCGTGAGGGGGGAAAGAGACGACACTGACCCGTGAGGGGGGAAAGAGACGTCACCGACCCGTGAGGGGGGAAAGAGATGACACTGACCCGTGAGGGGGGAAAGAGACGTCACTGACCCGTGAGGGGGGAAAGAGACAACACTGACCCGTGAGGGGGGAAAGAGACGTCACCGACCCGTGAGGGGGGAAAGAGACGACACTGACCCGTGAGGGGGGAAAGAGACGTCACTGACCCGTGAGGGGGGGGCGAGACGTCACCGACCCGTGAGGGGGGAAAGAGACGACACTGACCCGTGAGGGGGGAAAGAGACGTCACCGACCCGTGAGGGGGGAAAGAGACGACACTGACCCGTGAGGGGGGAAAGAGACGTCACTGACCCGTGAGGGGGGAAAGAGACGTCACTGACCCGTGAGGGGGGAAAGAGACGTCACTGACCCGTGAGGGGGGAAAGAGACGACACTGACCCGTGAGGGGGGAAAGAGACGTCACCGACCCGTGAGGGGGGAAAGAGACGACACCGACCCGTGAGGGGGGAAAGAGACGTCACTGACCCGTGAGGGGGGGGCGAGACGTCACCGACCCGTGAGGGGGGAAAGAGACGACACTGACCCGTGAGGGGGGAAAGAGACGTCACCGACCCGTGAGGGGGGAAAGAGACGACACTGACCCGTGAGGGGGGAAAGAGACGTCACTGACCCGTGAGGGGGGAAAGAGACGACACTGACCCGTGAGGGGGGAAAGAGACGTCACCGACCCGTGAGGGGGGAAAGAGACGACACTGACCCGTGAGGGGGGAAAGAGACGTCACTGACCCGTGAGGGGGGGGCGAGACGTCACCGACCCGTGAGGGGGGAAAGAGACGACACTGACCCGTGAGGGGGGAAAGAGACGTCACCGACCCGTGAGGGGGGAAAGAGATGACACTGACCCGTGAGGGGGGAAAGAGACGTCACTGACCCGTGAGGGGGGGAAAGAGACGTCACTGACCCGTGAGGGGGGAAGAGACGTCACCGACTCGTGAGGGGGGGAAGAGACGTCACCGACCCGTGAGGGGGGAAAGAGACGTCACCGACCCGTGAGGGGGGGGGAAGAGACGTCACCGACCCGTGAGGGGGGAAAAGAGACGTCACCGACCCGTGAGGGGGAAAGAGACGTCACCGACCCGTGAGGGGGAAAGAGACGTCACCGACCCGTGAGGGGGGGAAGAGACGTCACCGACCCGTGAGGGGGGAAAGAGACGTCACCGACCCGTGAGGGGGGGAAGAGACGTCACCGACCCGTGAGGGGGGAAGAGACGTCACCGACCCGTGAGGGGGGAAGAGACGTCACCGACCCGTGAGGGGGGAAGAGACGTCACCGACCCGTGAGGGGGGAAGAGACGTCACCGACCCGTGAGGGGGGGAAGAGGCATCACCGACCCGTGAGGGGGGGAAGAGACGTCACCGACCCGTGAGGGGGGAAGAGACGTCACCAACCCGTGAGGGGGGGAAGAGGCATCACCGACCCGTGAGGGGGGGGAAGAGACGTCACCGACCCGTGAGGGGGGAAAGAGACGTCACCGACCCGTGAGGGGGGGAAGAGGCATCACCGACCCGTGAGGGGGGGAAGAGACGTCACCGACCCGTGAGGGGGGAAAGAGACGTCACCGACCCGTGAGGGGGGAAGAGACGTCACCGACCCGTGAGGGGGGGAAGAGGCATCACCGACCCGTGAGGGGGGGAAGAGACGTCACCGACCCGTGAGGGGGGGAAGAGGCATCACCGACCCGTGAGGGGGGGAAGAGACGTCACCGACCCGTGAGGGGGGGAAGAGACGTCACCGACCCGTGAGGGGGGGAAGAGACGTCACCGACCCGTGAGGGGGGGAAGAGGCATCACCGACCCGTGAGGGGGGGAAGAGACGTCACCGACCCGTGAGGGGGGAAAGAGACGTCACTGACCCGTGAGGGATGTGGGGGGGGAAAGAGACGTCACCGACCCGTGAGGGGGGGAAGAGACGTCACCGACCCGTGAGGGGGGAAGAGACGTCACCGACCCGTGAGGGATGTGGGGGGGGGGGGAAGAGACGAGACGTCACCGACCCGTGAGGGGGGGAAGAGACGTCACCGACCCATGAGGGGGGAAAGAGACGTCACTGACCCGTGAGGGATGTTGGGGGGGGAAGAGACGTCACCGACCCGTGAGGGGGGGAAGAGACGTCACCGACCCGTGAGGGGTAAAGAGATGTCACCAACCCGTGAGGGATGTGGGGGGGGGGGAAGAGACGTCACCGACCCGTGAGGGGGGGAAGAGACGTCACCGACCCGTGAGGGGGGGAAGAGACATCACCGACCCGTGAGGGGGGGAAGAGACGTCACCGACCCGTGAGGGGGGAAGAGACGTCACCGACCCGTGAGGGGGGGAAGAGGCATCACCGACCCGTGAGGGGGGGAAGAGACGTCACCGACCCGTGAGGGGGGAAAGAGACGTCACCGACCCGTGAGGGGGGGAAGAGGCATCACCGACCCGTGAGGGGGGGAAGAGACGTCACCGACCCGTGAGGGGGGAAAGAGACGTCACCGACCCGTGAGGGGGGAAGAGACGTCACCGACCCGTGAGGGGGGGAAGAGGCATCACCGACCCGTGAGGGGGGGAAGAGACGTCAACGACCCGTGAGGGGGGGAAGAGACGTCACCGACCCGTGAGGGGGGGAAGAGGCATCACCGACCCGTGAGGGGGGAAGAGACGTCACCGACCCGTGAGGGATGTGGGGGGGGGGGAAGAGACGAGACGTCACCGACCCGTGAGGGGGGGAAGAGACGTCACCGACCCATGAGGGGGGAAAGAGACGTCACTGACCCGTGAGGGATGTTGGGGGGGGGAAGAGACGTCACCGACCCGTGAGGGGGGGAAGAGACGTCACCGACCCATGAGGGATGTGGGGGGGGAAGAAACGTCACCGACCCGTGAGGGGGGGGAAGAGACGTCACCGACCCGTGAGGGAGGGAAGAGACGTCACCGACCCGTGAGGGGGGGGGAAGAGACGTCACTGACCCGTGAGGGAGGGAAGAGACGTCACCGACCCATGAGGGGGGGGGGAAGAGACGTCACCGACCCGTGAGGGGGGGAAGAGAAGTCACCGACCCGTGAGGAGGGGGGGAAGAGACGTCACCGACCCGTGAGGGGGGGGGAAGAGACGTCACCGACCCGTGAGGGGGGAGAAAGGGACGTCACCGACCCGTGAGGGGGGGGAGGGAAGAGACGTCACCGACCCGTGGGGGGGGGGGGGGGAAGAGACGTCACCGACCCGTGAGAAGGGGGGGAAGAGACGTCAGCGACCCGAGAGGGGAGGGAAGAGAGACATCACCGACCCGTGAGGGGGGGGGGACGTCACCGACCCGTGAGGGGGGGGAAGAGACGTCACTGACTTGCGAGGAGGGGGGGAGGGAAGAGACGTCACTGACCCGTGAGGAGGGGGGGAAGAGACGTCACCGACCCGTGAGGAGGGGGGGGGGAGACGTAACTGACCCGTGAGGGGGGAAGAGACGTCACCGACCCGTGAGGGGGGGGAGAGACGTCACCGACCCGAGAGGGGGGGAAAGAGACGTCACCGACCCGCGAGGGGGGGGAAGAGACGTCACCGACCCGTGAGGGGGGGTAGAGACATCACCGACCCGTGAGGGGGGGTAGAGACGTTACCGACCCGTGAGGGGGGAAAGAGACGTCGCCAACCTGTGAGGGGGGAAAGAGACTTCACCGACCCCTGAGGGGGGAAGGAGACGACACCGACCCCTGAGGGGGGAAAGAGACGTCACCGATCCGAGAGGGGCGGCAACAGAGGTCACCGATCCGTGAGGGACGGCAAGAGAGGTCACCGATTCGAGAGGGGGGAAAGAGACGTCACCAACCAGTGAGGGGGGAAAGACGTCACTGACCCGGGAGGTATGGAAATCACCCAAGGCATCTCCGATTCGTGCAGGACGGAAATCATCCGAGACGTCACTGATCTGTACCGGACAGAAATCACCCGTGATGTCTCCGATCCATGATGACCATCACTGAGCAAGACACAGAAGTGGAAATGTTGGAACTGGGCCAAGAAATATCTGAGGGCGGATTGTTCACAAGTTTTATAGACGGATGAGAGTGAGAGCAGATGGATGGACCGTGGCTGTATCATTACCGGGCTCACACCTCTTCTCACACCCCAGCAAGGTGCGAGGCTGGGACCTGTTCAGGTTGAAGATGAATCAGAATCACCTCATACTGATAATTAGAAAACACTCAGCAATGCAGAAGGAAGAAGTCTGCCATATTACACAGTGCCTTGCGAAAGTATTTGGCCCCTTGAATTTTTCAACCTTTTCCCCAATTTCAGGCTTCAAACATAAAGATAAAATGTTAATGTTCTGGTGAAGAATCTACAACAAGTGACACAATTGTGAAGTTGAATAATATTTATTGCTTATGTTAAACTTTGTGAGAAAATAAATAACTGAAAATTGGGTTGTGCAATATTATTCACCCCCTTTAATTTCTGTGCAGCAAACTCCCTCCAGAAGTTGATTGAGGGTCTGTGAATGATGCAATGTTGTCCTAAATGACTGATGATGATAAATATAAGCCCCTGTGTGTAATCAAGTCTCCATATAAATGCCCCTGCTCTGTGATAGGCTCAGGGTTCTGTGTAAAGCACAGAGAGCATCATGAAGACCAAGGAACACAACAGGCAGGTCCAGGATACTGTTGTAGAGAAGTTTAAAGCCGGATTTGGTTACAAAAAGATTTCCAAAACTAAACATCCCAAGAAGCCCTGTGCAAGTGATCATATAGAAATGGAAGGAGTATCATACCACTGCAAATCTACCAAGACCCGGCCGTCCATCCAAACTGTCATCTCACACAAGGAGGAGACGGATCAGGGCTTATTCACATGACCGTTCCTTTTTTGCGGTCCGCAAACACTGTGCATATTTTTCACGGTGGCATCCGTGTGACATCCATTCCGTATACGGGCCGTGTGTCAGCAGTGTGCCTTCTGTTGTTTTTGCGGACCGCAAAACACGGAAGAAGCTAGATGGATAGCTAGATATAGATAGAGGGATAGATAGAGAGACAGAGATAGAGGGATAGATAGAGAATGAATAGAAGGATATATAGATAATAGATGAGAAAGACCAATAATGTCCCACTCCCCAGCATTTTGTAATCTTGCACCTTTGGTGCCTTTCATGTGGCACTAAAGGGTGCTTAACCTTGTATTTAGCCAAAAAAATAAATAATTAAAAAAAATGACGTGGGGTCCCCCTATTTTTTGCAGCCAGCTAGGGTAAAGCAGACGCCTGCAGACCACAGCTGGCTGCTTCAACTTGGCTTGTAATCCATAACAGAGGGCACCCCACGCTGTTATTTTAAATAAATAATTTAAAACAAAAAACGTGGGATGCCCCTCAAATTAAATTACCAGCCAAGGTAAAGCAGATAGCTGTGGTCTGGTATTATCAGACTAGGGAGGTCCGCGGTTCTTGGACCCTCCCCAGCCTAAGAATAGCAGGCTGCAGCTGCCCCAGAAGTGGCGCATCCAATAGATGTGCCTATCCTGGTGCTTTTGAAGTATTTTTTGTTTTTATTTAACTTGTGCATAGAAATGTCCAACGTTTCAACCTTAATTCAGGTCTTTATCAAGGACATTCTAAAACAGTCAATGATTGAAGTTTTGCTAGGCAACGGTTGTTGCATCAGATAATGGCAGCTTATAAGGTGGTATACCTTGTAATACTGTATATCGGAAATAAGGACATAACGGTCCAAGGGACTGATAAATTGGCTCTTTATATCTTATGCCAAGAATTAGGATGAACATCCAGAAAAGGGACTCCCCTCTCATAGATGTCACACCCTGAACCACCACTGAAGGTTGAACATGTAGTTGCACTTTTGCATAATCCCATATGATCTCTGCAGCCAGTGCACATTCAACTCACTCAGATCTAAACTCTTGAGGAGCCTGGGGAGTGGTTAACACGCTCATACAGCGCTCTCACTTATTTTCCCTTTTCTGGATGTTCATCCTAATTCTTGGCATAAGATATAAAGAGCCAATTTATCAGTCCCTTGGACCGTTATGTCCTTATTTCCGATATACAGTATTACAAGGTATACCACCTTATAAGCTGCCATTATCTGATGCAACAACCGTTGCCTAGCAAAACTTCAAGCATTGACTGTGTTTTAGAATGTCCTTGATAAAGACCTGAATTAAGGTTGAAACGTTGGACTTTTCTATGCACAAGTTAAATAAAAACAAAAAATACTTCAAAATTACGATTTTCTTCTATTTTTTGGAGTGTGCCGGAGCTTTTTTCTATAGTTGATACTCTATTTTTCTCCGAGCACCCACTTACTGAGTGAGCCAGGTTTATCTTACCTCATATCCTGGTGCTTTGTCCCAGCTCATCCCATTGCCCTGGTGCGGTGGCAAACTGGGTAATATCTGGGGTTGATACTGTGGAGACACGGGGCTCAGTGGGCGCTCTCGTCCACTAAAACCCGCCGCCTTTAGAAAGACAGCGTGGCTCAGGGCTCATCCCAACTGAACGCCGGCCTCCCTAACCGTGGGCGTAACACTACTCAGACAACACAGGGTGAGGGAACCACAATAATTAGACTTTATTGGATCCCCAAACAATTAACGGCACATAACCAGCAAAACACACAAATGTAACAGGCAACAGAGTCTCACCCTTCCGCTGGCTCACCAGGGATTTAGAATGTCCATGCCTCACAGGTTCCAAGCTGTCTGAGGTCTGCAAAGTCTGTAACAGGTGACTGAACTGTCCCAACCTGCGTGTCCTCCTTAGGTAGTCCTGGTTTGATGTTACAATCCTGGCAGCCGGAGTCGAAATCCCTAGGCTGTGGATATGGTCTCCAACCGGATCCGGAGTCCCTGGATTGAAGCCATAAGATGTCCTGATCCTCCAGTCAGCTCCAAAGAGCTTAGACTGAATCCATCAACCATCAACAACCTGGTGGCTTAAAGAAGTCCTCTCTTATAGCCACAGCCCTCCCCCTGGACACACTGCGTCCTCATCCATTGGTTGGACAAGATTGCTTCTCCCATTGGACGAATTTCAAGCTACATGGACAATGCTCATTCAAATGATGTGCTTAGAAAGGCTGAGGGTGTACATGTAAACTGGGAGCCACTGACTAGACAATGGCTACTAAGGTAATTACATTATCAATACACAACTACAATACAATGGTTACTGGAAATGTCTGGAGAACAATAGTCTAGCTTTCAGTGGCCAACACAATTTACATTGAGTCAACAAGAGTCTTGTAAAAAAAATGAGGGACTTCTCCCCCATCTATAGACAATCTATCATGCTGTCTGGCTGGATTTTAAGAAACGTTAACCCATGAGAGTCCATGTCGTCACAGATACCAGATGTGTAATGTCACCTGGCATCAAGCACTGGGATTACTGATGTGAAGGCGTCTATCAGATACCCAACATCATTAACCCAGTCAGTAATTAAAAAAAACAAACAATAAACAAATTTTTATTTGAAAAACAATTCCCCAACACATTTCCTCTTTCACCAATTTATTGAAAAGAAAAAATCTGGGTCCGGCGTAATCCAATAAGGGGGTCCCACGACGATCCAATTTCACTGTCCCAGTCAATGAAGAACAGAATGTTCCCCATTGGCGGGGAGAGCAGTGCAGTGACCTAAGCTAACATCATGAGGTTAGCCCAGGTCACTGCAGGGGATGACGAGCGCTGACTTCAGGAGGTTAGCGAGGTACATTACCTGCGGTGATGGAGACCGCGGCACTCCTGACGTCAGTGCTGGTCACTGAGTTATATGCCCGCCGTGTTCTCGGATCAACTCTCGCGAGCGGCCTATGACGTCACTGCTAGTCACAGTCTCGGACCGCCCGCGAGAGGTGATGTGAGAATGCGGCTGTCAGTGACTAGCGCTGACGTCAGGTGTGCAGGACTTCACCGCAGGTAATGTACTTTACTAACCTCCTGACGACAATGCTCATCATCCCCGCGGCTGCTCGCACTGCAGTGCGGGCATATGCTGACACACTGCAGTGCGGGCATATGCTGACACACTGCAGTGTGGCCATATGCTGATACACTGCAGTGTGGGCATATGCTGACACATTGCGGTGCGAGCAGCCGCGGGGTGCAGGACATAGACTGCACGGGCACCCGACGGAGGTCACACGGAAGTGCTTCCGGGGATTTTGTTTGCCCATTGACTTGTATTGAATCACGGTCCATTATTACGGAAAAGAATAGGACATGTTCCATAATAACGGAGTGGACATACGGCATCTGGTGTGTTTTTTTGTAGGATCGGATGCACACGGAAGTGCTGCAGAGTGCCATCCGATCCTACACAAAAGACATTGAAAAGATGGTCCTGTCTGTGGGACCACAAAAAAACTGGAACTGACAAGGACAGACGGAACGGTCATGTGAATGAGCCCTTATGAAGATGAGAGCAGCCTGTAATTGACATCATAGGTGACCATAACTAAAAGAGACAAAATGAGAAAACAAATCCAGAAACTCCCCACATCTCATTTAGGAAGTTTTGGTTTTTTTTGCAAATTACGGTGTATTACGTATTTAGTCATCTAAAAACATGCAAGATTTCTGGCTCTCACAGACCTGTAACTTCTTCTTTAAGAGGCTCTGTCCTCCACTCATTACCTGTAGTAATGGCCCCTGTTTCAACTTGTTACCAGTATAAAATACACCTGTCCACAACCTCAAACAGTCACACTCCAAACTCCACTATGGGGAAAACCAAAGAGCTGTTGAAGGACACCAGAAACAATTGTAGCCCTGCACCAGGCTGGGAAGACTGAATCTGCAATAGGCAAGCAGCTTGGTGTGATGAAATCAACTGTGGGAGCAATAATAAGAAAATGGAAGACATACAAAACCACTGATAATCTCCCTCAATCTGGAGCTCCACGCTAGATCTCAAACTGTGGGGTCAAAATGATCACAAGAACGGTGAGCAAAAATCCCAGAACCACACGGGGGGACCTAGTGACCTGCATAGAGCTGGGACCATCGTAACAAAGGCTACCATCAATAACATTACGCCACCAGGGACTCAGATCCTGCCAGTGTCCCCCTGCTTAAGCCAGTACATGTCCGGGACCGTCTGAAGTTTGCTAGAGAGCATTTAGATTATTCAGAAGAGTATTGGGAGAATGTCATATGGTCTGATGAAACCAAAGTAGAACTGTTTGGTAGATACACAACTCATCGTGTTTGGAGGAGACAGAATGCTGAGTTGCATTCAAAGAACACCATACCTACTGTGAAGCATGGGGGTGGCAACATCATGCCTGTGGGCTATTTCTCGGCAAAGGGACCAGGATGACTGATCCGTGTACATGAAAGAATGAATGGGGCCATGTATCGTGAGATTTTGAGTGCAAAATTCCATCAGCAAGGGCATTGAAGATGAAACGTGGCTGGGTCTTTCAGCATTATAATGATCCCAAGCAGACCACCAGGGCAACAATGGAATGGCTTCATAAGAAGCATATGAAGGTCCCGGAGTGGTCTAGTCAGTCTCCAGATCTCACCTCATAGAAAACCTTTGGAGGGGGTTGAAAGTCCGTGTTACCCAGTGACAGGCCCAAAACATCACTGCTCTAGAGGAGATCTGCATGAAGGAATGGGCCAACATACCACCAACAGTGTGCACCAACCGGAGGAATGGGCCAACATACCACCAACAGTGTGTGCCAACCGGAGGAATGGGCCAACATACCACCAACAGTGTGTGCCAACCTTGTGAAGACTTACAGAAAACGTTTCACCTCTGTTACTGCCAACAAAGAATATAACAAAATATTGAGATGAACTTTTGTTATTGACCAAATACTTATTTTCCACCATAATTTGCAAAAAAAAAATCTTCCAAATCAGACGCGGTGATTTTCTGGATTTGTTTTCTCATTTTGTCTCTCATAGTTATGGTCACCTATGATGTCAACTACAGGCCGACCTCATCTTTATAAGGGGGAGAACTTGCACAATTGGGGACTGACTAATGATTTTTTTCCCACTGTGTGTGTGTGTATATATATATATATATATATATGTATATACAGTTAGGTCCAGAAATCTTTGGCCAGTGACACAATTTTGGCGAGTTGGGCTCTGCATGCCACCACATTGGATTTGAAATGAAACCTCTACAACAGAATTCAAGTGCAGATTGTAACGTTTAATTTGAAGGTTTGAACAAAAATATCTGATAGAAATTGTAGGAATTGTCACATTTCTTTACAAACACTCCACATTTTAGGAGGTCAAAAGTAATTGGACAAATAAACCAAACCCAAAGAAAAAAATTTTATTTTCAATATTTTGTTGCGAATCCTTTGGAGGCAATCACTGCCTTAAGTCTGGAACCCATGGACATCACCAAACGCTGGGTTTCCTCCTTCTTAATGCTTTGCCAGGCCTTTACAGCCGCAGCCTTCAGGTCTTGCTTGTTTGTGGGTCTTTCCGTCTTAAGTCTGGATATGAGCAAGTGAAATGCGTGCTCAATTGGGTTAAGATCTGGTGATTGACTTGGCCATTGCAGAATGTTCCACTTTTTTGCACTCATGAACTCCTGGGTAGCTTTGGCTGTATGCTTGGGGTCATTGTCCATCTGTACTATGAAGCTCCGTCCGATCAACTTTGCGGCATTTGGCTGAATCTGGGCTGAAAGTATATCCCGGTACACTTCAGAATTCATCCGGCTACTCTTGTCTGCTGTTATGTCATCAATAAACACAAGTGACCCAGTGCCATTGAAAGCCATGCATGCCCATGCCATCACGTTGCCTCCACCATGTTTTACAGAGGATGTGGTGTGCCTTGGATCATGTGCTGTTCCCTTTCTTCTCCAAACTTTTTCTTCCCATCATTCTGGTACAGGTTGATCTTTGTCTCATCTGTCCATAGAATACTTTTCCAGAACTGAGCTGGCTTCATGAGGTGTTTTTCAGCAAATTTAACTCTGGCCTGTCTATTTTTGGAATTGATGAATGGTTTGCATCTAGATGTGAACCCTTTGTATTTACTTTCATGGAGTCTTCTCTTTACTGTTGACTTAGAGACAGATACACCTACTTCACTGAGAGTGTTCTGGACTTCAGTTGATGTTGTGAACGGGTTCTTCTTCACCAAAGAAAGTATGCAGCGATCATCCACCACTGTTGTCATCCGTGGACGCCCAGGCCTTTTTGAGTTCCCAAGCTCACCAGTCAATGCCTTTTTTCTCAGAATGTACCCGACTGTTGATTTTGCTACTCCAAGCATGTCTGCTATCTCTCTGATGGATTTTTTCTTTTTTTTCAGCCTCAGGATGTTCTGTTTCACCTCAATTGAGAGTTCCTTAGACCGCATGTTGTCTGGTCACAGCAACAGCTTCCAAATGCAAAACCACACACCTGTAATCAACCCCAGACCTTTTAACTACTTCATTGATTACAGGTTAACGAGGGAGACGCCTTCAGAGTTAATTGCAGCCCTTAGAGTCCCTTGTCCAATTACTTTTGGTCCCTTGAAAAAGAGGAGGCTATGCATTACAGAGCTATGATTCCTAAACCCTTTCTCCGATTTGGATGTGAAAACTCTCATATTGCAGCTGGGAGTGTGCACTTTCAGCCCATATTATATATAGAATTGTATTTCTGAACATGTTTTTGTAAACAGCTAAAATAACAAAACTTGTGTCACTGTCCAAATATTTCTGGACCTAACTGTATATATATATATATACAGTTAGGTCCAGAAATATTTGGACAGTATATATATATATACAGTTAGGTCCAGAAATATTTGGACAGTGACACAAGTTTTGTTATTTTAGCTGTTTACAAAAACATGTTCAGAAATACAATTCTATATATAATATGGGCTGAAAGTGCACACTCCCAGCTGCAATATGAGAGTTTTCACATCCAAATCGGAGAAAGGGTTTAGGAATCATAGCTCTGTAATGCATAGCCTCCTCTTTTTCAAGGGACCAAAAGTAATTGGACAAGGGACTCTAAGGGCTGCAATTAACTCTGAAGGCGTCTCCCTCGTTAACCTGTAATCAATGAAGTAGTTAAAAGGTCTGGGGTTGATTACAGGTGTGTGGTTTTGCATTTGGAAGCTGTTGCTGTGACCAGACAACATGCGGTCTAAGGAACTCTCAATTGAGGTGAAACAGAACATCCTGAGGCTGAAAAAAAAGAAAAAATCCATCAGAGAGATAGCAGACATGCTTGGAGTAGCAAAATCAACAGTCGGGTACATTCTGAGAAAAAAGGAATTGACTGGTGAGCTTGGGAACTCAAAAAGGCCTGGGCGTCCACGGATGACAACAGTGGTGGATGATCGCCGCATACTTTCTTTGGTGAAGAAGAACCCGTTCACAACATCAACTGAAGTCCAGAACACTCTCAGTGAAGTAGGTGTATCTGTCTCTAAGTCAACAGTAAAGAGAAGACTCCATGAAAGTAAATACAAAGGGTTCACATCTAGATGCAAACCATTCATCAATTCCAAAAATAGACAGGCCAGAGTTAAATTTGCTGAACAACACCTCATGAAGCCAGCTCAGTTCTGGAAAAGTATTCTATGGACAGATGAGACAAAGATCAACCTGTACCAGAATGATGGGAAGAAAAAAGTTTGGAGAAGAAAGGGAACGGCACATGATCCAAGGCACACCACATCCTCTGTAAAACATGGTGGAGGCAACGTGATGGCATGGGCATGCATGGCTTTCAATGGCACTGGGTCACTTGTGTTTATTGATGACATAACAGCAGACAAGAGTAGCCGGATGAATTCTGAAGTGTACCGGGATATACTTTCAGCCCAGATTCAGCCAAATGCCGCAAAGTTGATCGGACGGCGCTTCATAGTACAGATGGACAATGACCCCAAGCATACAGCCAAAGCTACCCAGGAGTTCATGAGTGCAAAAAAGTGGAACATTCTGCAATGGCCAAGTCAATCACCAGATCTTAACCCAATTGAGCATGCATTTCACTTGCTCAAATCCAGACTTAAGACGGAAAGACCCACAAACAAGCAAGACCTGAAGGCTGCGGCTGTAAAGGTCTGGCAAAGCATTAAGAAGGAGGAAACCCAGCGTTTGGTGATGTCCATGGGTTCCAGACTTAAGGCAGTGATTGCCTCCAAAGGATTCGCAGCAAAATATTGAAAATAAAAATATTTTGTTTGGGTTTGGTTTATTTGTCCAATTACTTTTGACCTCCTAAAATGTGGAGTGTTTGTAAAGAAATGTGACAATTCCTACAATTTCTATCAGATATTTTTGTTCAAACCTTCAAATTAAACGTTACAATCTGCACTTGAATTCTGTTGTAGAGATTTCATTTCAAACCCAATGTGGTGGCATGCAGAGCCCAACTCGCGAAAATTGTGTCACTGTCCAAATATTTCTGGACCTAACTGTATATATATTTATATGTGTGTTTGTGTGGACTGCAAGAGCGGGTCAGAGCGTAGTGGATGTACGGAACCGGAAGTGTGTGCAGTGAGGATTTTGCTCATACAGCAAAGCTTTCTCGTAAACCGGGTTACAAATTTACAGAAAGCTTTGCTTGTTAAGTGAAATTCTCGTTAACTGGATTCCACTGTATAGAACGAGAATTTCGCTTAACAAGCAAAGCTTTCTGTAAATTTGTAACCCGGTTTACGAGAAAGCTTTGCTGTACGAGCAAAATTCTCACCGCACACACTTCCGGTTCCGTACATCCACTACGCTCTGACCTGCTCTTGCAGTCCACACAAACACACACATGCACGCACAAAACACAAATGAACACGCACACACATACAGTATTATGCTCACCTTACCTTCCGTTCCATCGCTGGCCTTCTGGGTCTTGTAGTTCACCGGTGCATCGCGATGAGGGAGGAATCCTCGCAGCGAACTACAAGACCCAGGAGGCCGGCGATGGAACGGAAGGTTAGATGAGCACAATATGTGTACCTTCCGTTCCATCGCCGGCCTCCTGGGTCCTGTAGTTCGCCGCTCCACGCTGTGTATCGGTAAGCATCATCGACGAGGCAGGAACTTCCGCTGTCAGACGCTACTCAAAGGCAGCGCGCTGACCAATCAAAGGCTCCTGCCTTTGACGTCAACGCTCTGGGTGCGGAAGTTCCTCCCTCGTCGTCATGGTTACCCGATACACAGCCTGTGCTAGAGAACAGCAAGTCCTAGCAGGCCGGCGATGGAACGGAAGGTAAGGTGAGCATAATATGTGCGTGTTTTTGTGCGTGTGTGGAATGGCACAACAGGGGACCGGGATGGGACATTTAAGAAGTTGTGGAAGGAATTGTCTGCATTGCAATGATTTCCTATGGGAAATCTTGCTTTTCTGAACGAGTAACTTGGTTAACAAGCACAGTCCCAGAACGGATTGTTCTCGTTAACCAAGGTTCCACTGTATATATATATATTTCAGAAATTCAATACAAAATGGAAATGCATCTATTATATAGAGTCATTACACACAGAGGAATCTATTTCACGTGTTTATTATATAGTCATTACACACAGAGGGCTCTATTTCACGTTTTTATTATATAGCGTCATTACACACAGACGGATCTATTTCACGTGTGTATTATATAGAGTCATTACACACAGAGGGATCTATTTCACGTGTGTATTATATATAGTCATTACACACAGGGATCTATTTCACGTGTGTATTATATATTATATAGAGTCATTACACACAGAGGGATCTATTTCACGTGTGTATTATATAGAGTCATTACACACAGAGGGATCTAGTTCACGTGTGTATTATATATTATATAGAGTCATTACACACAGAGGGATCTATTTCACGTGTGTATTATATATAGTCATTACACACAGAGGGATCTATTTCACGTGTGTATTATATAGAGTCATTACACACAGAGGGATCTTTTTCACGTGTGTATTATATATTATATACAGTCATTACACACAGAGGGATCTATTTCACGTGTGTATTATATATAGTCATTACACACAGAGGGATCTATTTCACATGTGTATTATATATTATATAGAGTCATTACACACAGAGGGATCTATTTCACGTGTGTATTATATATAGTCATTACACACAGAGGGATCTATTTCACGTATTATATAGAGTCATTACACACAGAGGGATCTATTTCACATGTGTATTATATATTATATATAGTCATTACACACAGAGGGATCTATTTCACGTGTGTATTATATAGAGTCATTACACACAGAGGGATCTATTTCACTTGTATTATATATTATATAGAGTCATTACACACAGAGGGATCTATTTCATGTGTGTATTATATGTTAGGACCAGGTGGACGGGCAGGCCCAGGAGGTGGATCCACTGGGCTGAACACCTCACCGAGGGCAAGGTGCCCGGTAGCTGGAGCACTACGGGTAGCAGGACAGTCCGTTCAGAGGAGTGGAGTGAAGAAGTCCCTGGGACCACGGACTCTCTGAAGGTAGTCCGGGTGACGGAGCTCAGGTTCGGAGGCCGAGATGACGTCAGGCAGAATCCGGAACCAACGGAGCGAGAAGGTGGGTCACCACACGGACCCAGGGATCGGAGATGGTAAGGACTGACGGGATGGCAGACAGTCACCGTTCGGGGTGCGGGAATCGTCAGGACCGGTTGGCGAGACAGGAGCGACTCTACAAGAGAGATAGGTAAGTATGGCACAAGACACAAGGAGACCTGACTCCTAGCTTAGCAAACACGAAGAACAGGCCCCGCCCACTTGGAAAGGATCCCCCTATATACCCTGTACCTGATTCCTCAATATCCTGTTGGAGGACACTGGCCCTTTAAGAGAGGGTCAATGACCGCGCGCGCGCCCTAATGCGCATGCGCGAGGCCCGGGTGCCAGAAGCCAGAGCAGGGAGCGGTGCACAGGAGGCAGAAGTGCTGGGCTGGCTCAGCGTTACCGATGGGCGCCGGGAGCGGGGACCGGGCTGCCTGGAGCCCGCAGGTGATGGGGCATGGAGGCTGTGGAGCGGAGGACCTGGAACCATGGCACGGGAGTGACGGAGCGTGACCTGAGAGCGGGGAAGCGTGGCAGGGGAGCCGGTGAGCATGGCAGGGGGGCCGGGAAGCATGGCAGGGGAGCCGGTGAGCGTGACAGTACCCCCTCCCCCACGCCCCCCTCCCCGCAACCGGGACAGGAAGGCACGTATCAGGGGAGTACCCACATTCTCCCGGGGTTCCCAGGACCTGTCCTCAGGACCATACCCAGCCCAGTTCACCAGGAAGAACTGTCGGCCCCGCATGGTCTTCATGGCCACGATATCCCTTACCGCATAGATGTCATCATCAGCAATAGGAGGAGGAGCAGGACTGGCAGCAGCAGAGAAGGGACCAAGGACAACCGGCTTGAGCAGGGAGACGTGGAAGGAGTTGGGTATCCTCATCGTGGCCGGGAGCTGCAGCTTGTAGGAGACCTCATTGATCTTGCTGATGACTTTAAACGGCCCGATGTAGCGAGGACCCAGCTTGTATGATGGTAGCTTCAATCGGACGTATTTGGAAGCAAGCCAGACCAGATCTCCTGGAGAGAAACACGGTGGATCCAGACGCCTCTTGTCTGCGTGTCTCTTCATCCGCAGGGAAGCACATCCAAGGGACGTCTTGACAGAGTCTCAAATTGTTGTAAAGTCACGGACTACAGCATCAGCAGCAGGGACATCCGAGGAAGAAGATACAGGTAATGGGACGGAAGGCTGAAGTCCGTAAACGACATGGAAGGGAGAGCTGGAGGAGGACTCACTGACGTGGTGGTTATGGGAGAATTCAGCCCAAGGAAGAAGCGTGGACCAGTCATCGTGATGTGTATTAACGTAGTGACGCAAGAAGGAGGTCAGAATCTGATTGACTCGTTCCACTTGGCCATTCGACTGAGGATGGTAGGCTGAAGAAAAGTCCAGAGTCACTCCCAGATGTTTGCAGAGAGCCCTCCAGAAGCGGGAGGTAAACTGAGTTCCTCTGTCGGACACAATGTGTGATGGAAAGCCATGCAACCGGAAGATGTGCTGTATGTAGGCGTCAGCGAGTTCCTGGGCAGAGGGCAGTCCAGCCATAGGGACGAAATGAGCCATTTTAGAGAATCGATCCACCACGACCCATATGACTGTGTGTCCGGCGGACAAGGGCAAGTCTGTAATAAAGTCCATTGCAATGTGTTGCCACGGAATGGAGGGAATTGGCAGAGGCAGAAGGCGACCATATGGCAGGTGTTTGGGCGTCTTGTTCCGGGCACAAGAGGAGCAGGCTGAGACAAAAGACGCGACGTCCGTGCGAAAGGATGGCCACCAGTAGTGACGTACAATTGTACTCCATGTTCTCTTCTGACCAGCATGGCCGGCTATTTTCGAGGCATGGCCCCAATGCAACACTTTTTGTCTGTCGGTCTCAGAGACATAGGTCTTCCCGGGCGGTATCTGGGCCAGGGTGACAGGGGCCACCGGAATGATTTTACTTGGGCAGATGATGGGCTGGGATGTCTCCTCCTCCTGTTCCATGGGCATGAATGACCTGGACAAGGCATCTGCTCGTACATTCTTGTCCGCGGGTCGAAAATGGAGCTGAAAATCGAACCTGGCAAAGAACAAGGACCACCTGGCTTGTCGTGGGTTCAGTCGCTGAGCAGACTGCAGGTATTCCAGGTTCTTGTGGTCCGTGTAAATAATCACGGGGTACACTGCTCCCTCCAGAAGGTAGCGCCACTCCTCCAGAGCCAGTTTGACTGCTAATAGCTCTCGGTCACCGATGGTGTAGTTGCGTTCAGGCGCTGAGAAGCTCTTGGAGTAGAAACCGCAAGTAACCATCTTCCCGGAGGAGGACTTCTGCATGAGCACTGCTCCGGCTCCCGAGGAGGAGGCATCCACCTCCAAGGTGAACTGTCGGTTTAACTCAGGACGGTGGAGCACAGGAGAGAAAGCAAATGCCTGTTTCAGGGAGCCAAACGCGGCGTCGGCCGCAGGTGTCCAGTCCTTTGGCTTAGCCCCCTTCTTGGTCAAGGCGGAGAGAGGCGCAGTCAGGGCAGAGAAGTGAGGGATGAACTGACGGTAATAGTTCGCAAATCCAAGAAACCGTTGGATTGCCTTCAGTCCGGAAGGAGGGGGCCAGTTGAGAATGGAAGAGACCTTCTCCGGATCCATCTGCAGACCGGTATCGGAGATTACGTAACCCAGGAATGGCAGAGAAGACTGCTCGAAGACACACTTCTCGTACTTGGCGTACAGACGATTCTCTCTCAGTCTTTGTAGTACCAGCTGCACGTTCTCTCTGTGGGTCTGGAGGTCCGGAGAGAAGACCAGGATGTCATCCAGATACACCACCACACAGACGTAGAGAAGGTCCCGGAACACGTCGTTCACCAATTCTTGAAAGACTGCTGGTGCGTTACACAGGCCGAAGGGCATCACACAGTATTCGTAGTGCCCATCGCGAGTATTGAATGCGGTCTTCCATTCGTCCCCAGAGCGGATGCGGACCAGGTTGTAGGCACCCCGAAGATCCAACTTGGTAAACACACGAGCTCCTCTAAGCCGATCAAACAATTCGGGGATGAACGGCAGGGGGTATTTATTTTTCACGGTGATTTGGTTCAATCCCCGGTAGTCAATGCATGGGCGCAGGTCGCCCTCTTTCTTCTTAACGAAGAAGAAGCCTGCTCCAGCAGGAGAGGAGGATCTCCGGATGAATCCCCTTGCCAGGTTCTCAGTGATGTAGGCAGACATGGCCCTTGTTTCAGCAGGGGACAAAGGATATATCCGTCCTCGAGGTGGTGTAGTTCCCGGGAGTAGGTCGATGGCACAGTCGTAAGGACGATGTGGCGGCAGTACCTCTGACTCCTTTTTATCGAAGACGTCCGCGAAGGACCAATAGGCCGAAGGCAGTCCTGGTAGGGACTCCGGGACCGGAGGTCGTCGGATGGGCTGTATGGACTTCAGGCAGTTCTCGTGGCAAGAGGAGCCCCATCGGGTAATTTCACCAGTACGCCAGCTGACCGACGGTTCGTGTGTCCGTAACCAGGGGAGTCCCAGCAGGATTTGATGAGACATGTGTGGGAGGACGTAGAGAGCGATGTTCTCGGTGTGCAGGGCACCGATACGTAGTTCTACTGGCTTGGTGATCCACGAGATGGTGTCAGAGAGGGGTCTCCCATCTACAGAGGCAATCACGAGGGGTTTGTCGAGTGGAGTAACCAGCACCTGGTACTTGTCCACCGTGGCCTGCTGGATGAAATTGCCTGCTGCCCCAGAATCGAGGTACGCCTCGGCCGTGAACCGCGTCTCTCCCGTTGTCACTTGAATGGTCCACGTAACCGGGTTTGAGAGAGTCCCAGCACCTAGGGTGGCCTCTCCTACCAACCCTAGGCTTTGGAGTTTCCCGGCCTCTCTGGACAGGAACGTAGTAGGTGTGTGCCCTCTCCGCAGTAGAAGCAGAGGCCCTTAGCGAGCCGTTCTGCTCGGCGTTGTTCGGACTGCCTCAGACGTTCAATCTGCATGGGTTCGTGGACAGAGACGCCAGACGATGCCGACTGAGGTACGACGGGCTTCTGCGGAGGAGAGGAATGCCGTATCGGACGCCTCTCGCGGGACACCTCTTTGGATCGTTCCTGGAATCTGAGGTCCACGCAGGTGGCTAGTGCAATTAGGGCATCCAGTGTGGAAGGAACATCGCGGCCTGCCAGCTCGTACTTAATACGACTGGAGAGTCCTTCCCAGAAGGCGG
The DNA here is from genome assembly GCF_048569485.1 of Anomaloglossus baeobatrachus. Classification (NCBI taxonomy): domain Eukaryota; kingdom Metazoa; phylum Chordata; class Amphibia; order Anura; family Aromobatidae; genus Anomaloglossus; species Anomaloglossus baeobatrachus. The sequence continues at coordinate 976,149,775 of NC_134353.1, forward strand.
CGGTGAGGGCTTCATTGTTCCACCCCAATTCTGAGGCCAAGGTGCGAAAGCGGATGGCATACTGCCCCACCGTCATGGTCCCCTGACGTAGCCTGAGGAGTGATGAGGCGGATGCGGCGGCACGCCCGGGTTCATCAAAGGTGGTTCTAAACGCCTGCAGGAAGTCCTGGATGTTAGCAGTTATAGGGTCCTCCCTCTCCCACAAGGGGTTCATCCAGGCCAGTGCCTCACCCTCCAGATGGAACATCACAAACGCCACCTTGACTTGGTCGGAGGCAAACAGGAGCGGAAGCAGCTTAAAGTGGAGGGAGCACTGATTTAGGAATCCTCTGCAGGTCTTAGGATCTCCGGCATAGCGGGGTGGAGAGGCCAAGCGGAGTTTAGAAGCTTCCGAGGTAGTCGCCACGGGAACTGTGGCCGTGGACTGTGCTGTAGAAGCCTGAGATGCCAGGGACGTGGCAGTTGCTTTCAGCGTGTTCAGGCGGGTATCCACCGAGGACATGAAGGCCAGCATGCGGGACTGGGTCTCGCGCTGTCGTCCGAGTTCCTGCTGCAAGTTGCCCAGCTGGGCCGCTAGTGCTTCGGCGGGATCCATGGCCTGTTCTTACTGTTAGGACCAGGTGGACGGGCAGGCCCAGGAGGTGGATCCAGTGGGCTGAACACCTCACCGAGGGCAAGGTGCCCGGTAGCCGGAGCACTACGGGTAGCAGGACAGTCCGTTCAGAGGAGTGGAGTGAAGAAGTCCCTGGGACCACGGAGTCTCTGAAGGTAGTCCGGGTGACGGAGCTCAGGTTCGGAGGCCGAGATGACGTCAGGCAGAATCCGGAACCAACGGAGCGAGAAGGTGGGTCACCACACGGATTCAGGGATCGGAGATGGTAAGGACTGACGGGATGGCAGACAGTCACCGTTCGGGGTGCGGGAATCGTCAGGACCGGTTGGCGAGACAGGAGCGACTCTACAAGAGAGATAGGTAAGTATGGCACAAGACACAAGGAGACCTGACTCCTAGCTTAGCAAACACGAAGAACAGGCCCCGCCCACTTGGAAAGGATCCCCCTATATACCCTGTACCTGATTCCTCAATATCCTGTTGGAGGACACTGGCCCTTTAAGAGAGGGTCAATGACCGCGCGCGCGCCCTAATGCGCATGCGCGAGGCCCGGGTGCCAGAAGCCAGAGCAGGGAGCGGTGCACAGGAGGCAGAAGTGCTGGGCTGGCTCAGCGTTACCGATGGGCGCCGGGAGTGGGGACCGGGCTGCCTGGAGCCCGCAGGTGATGGGGCATGGAGGCTGTGGAGCGCAGGACCTGGAACCATGGCACGGGAGCAGCAGAGCGTGATCTGAGAGCGGGGAAGCGTGGCAGGGGAGCCGGTGAGCATGGCAGGGGGGCCGGGAAGCATGGCAGGGGAGCCGGTGAGCGTGACATTATATATAGTCATTACACACAGAGGCATCTATTTCACGTGTGTATTATATAGAGTCATTACACACAGAGGGCTCTATTTCACGTGTGTATTATATATAGTCATTACACACAGAGGGATCTATTTCACGTGTGTATTATATATAGTCATTACACACAGAGGGATCTATTTCACGTGTGTATTATATAGAGTCATTACACACAGAGGGATCTATTTCACGTGTGTATTATATAGAGTCATTACACAGAGGGATCTATTTCACGTGTGTATTATATATTATATAGAGTCATTACACACAGAGGGATCTATTTCACGTGTGTATTATATATTATATAGAGTCATTACACACAGAGGGATCTATTTCACGTGTGTATTATATAGAGTCATTACACACAGAGGGCTCCATTTCACATTTTTATTATATAGCGTCATTACACACAGACGGATCTATTTCACGTGTGTATTATATATTATGTAGAGTCATTAAACACAGAGGGATCTATTTCACGTGTGTATTATATAGAGTCATTACACACAGAGGGATCTATTTCACGTGTGTATTATATAGCGTCATTACACACAGGGATCTATTTCACGTGTGTATTATATATTATATAGAGTCATTACACACAGAGGGATCTATTTCACGTATTTATTATATAGAGTCATTACACACAGGGATCTATTACACATTATTATATATTATATAGAGTCATTACACGCAGAGGGATCTATGTCACATGTTTATTATATAGTCATTACACACAGAGGGATCTATTTCACATGTTTATTATATAGTCATTACACAGAGGGATCTATTTCACGTTTTTTTTATATAGAGTCATTACACACAGAGGGATCTATTTCACGTTTTTATTATATAGAGTCATTACACACAGAGGGATCTATTTCACGTGTTTACTTCTGTTAATGATTATGGCTTACATCTAATGAAAACCCAAAACTCATCTCAGAAAAATAGAATATTATATAAGACCAATTGAAAAAATGATGTTATACACAGAAATGGTGGCGCCTACTAAAAAGTCTTTTCAGTAAATGCCTCATTACTTGGTTGGTGCTCCTTTTGCATGAATTACTGTGGCAATGTGGCAGGAGGCGATCAGCCTGTGGCACTGCTGAGGTGTTATGGAAGCCCAGGTTGCTTTGATAGCCGCCTTCAGCTCATCTGCATTGTTGGCTCTGGTGTCTCTCATAGGTTCTCTATGGGGTTTAGGTCAGGTGAGTTTGCTGGCCAATCAAGCAGAGTGATACTGTGGTTAGTAAACCAGGTATTGGTACTTTTGGCAGTGTGGAGAGGTGCCAAGTCCTGCTGGAAAATGTAATTTCAATCTCCAAAAACCTTGTCGGCAGAGGGAAGCATGAATTGCTGTAATATTTCCTGGTAGACGGCTGCACTGACTTTGGTCTTGATAGAACACAGTGGAGCTACACCAGCAGATGACATGGCTCCCCAAACCTTCACTGATTGTGGAGACTTCACACTAGATCTCAGCAGCTTGGATTGTGGCCTCCACTCTTCCTCCAGACTCTGGGACCGCGATTTCCAAATGAAATGCAAAATTTACTTTCATCTGAAAATAACACCTTGGACCCATGAGCAACAGTGCAGTTCTTTTCTCCTTAGCCCAGGTAAGAAGCTTCTGGCGTTGTCTATTGGTTATGAGTGGGTTTACACAAGGAATGTGACACTTGTAGCCCATGTCCTGGATGCGTCTGTGTTTGGTGGCTCTAGAAGCACCGACTCCAGCAGCGTCCACTACTTGTGAATCTGACCCAAATTTTTGAATGGCCTTTTCTTAACAATCTTATCAAGGCTGCAGTTATTCCGGTGCTTGTGCACCTTTTTCTACCACACTTTTTCCTTCCACTCAACTGTCCATTAAATATGCTGGGATACAGCCTCTGTGAACAGCCAGCTTTTTTAGCAATGACCTCCTTATGGAGTGTGTCAATGACTGCCTTCTGGACATCTGTCAGCAGTCTTCCCCATGATTGTGTAGCCTACTGAATCAGACTAAATGACTATTGTAAATGCTTAGGAAGCCTGTGCAGGTGTTTTGTGGTAATTATTCTATTTTTCTGAGATTAGGACTTTTGGATCTTCATTGTCTGCAAGCCATAATCATCAACATTAATAGATAGATATAGAAATAGATGCATCCCTATGTGTGTAATGAGTCTATATAATATGTATATGTGAAGGGGTATGCGACAGAGCAGTGAGGGACGCCAGGCCGAGGAACAATCCAAAGGGCTTTATTGGAACCACAAAAATAAAGCACCAAACATGAATATAAATCCTTAAACTCTGCAAGGAGTCCACAACAAAACAACAGACCCAGGGGCACCGCCCGGTATTCCGATGCAAGGGAAAATATGGCAATGGTCCTTATATGAGTTCCTTGATTCCAACAGGGTGAACAACAAAACACAATCTCACGTGGCCACTGACCTACAATCTGTGACAGTCCATACACAGGAACTAGGATCTAGCCTCAGCCGAGCCGAGATCCAACTAACTGACCTAACATGGGTCTCATTGTTCTTCTCTCCTGGGATCAGCCCCTTAGGTGGGCAGAAGGGCCCACCTCCCCCTGGACATTTGATACATGAAAGGATTCTAGACGTCCTGGCTCTATCCTGTCTACCAAGTTGTGGATTGTTTGTTCTCAGCATGGGACTCATCCAATCTCCCACCAGAAGTAGTACATACAGGACAGTCAAGGAGGGACAGACTATTACACCATGAGCACAGGCGGGGGAGGGACACACTGTTACAATATAATATCGTGTTTTTCCAAATATAAGACACTGTCTTACACTTTTTTTGCCCCCCAAAAAAGCACTAGGGCTTATTTTAGGAGGAGGTCTTATTTTTGGAGAAACATGGTTGGGGTAAGTTTACCCCTCCAAAAAAGCAGACACCCTACTTTCCAGGAGACTCATACTTGCCAGACATGGACGTCTGCGTGGCTCCCAGGTCCTCCCCTGCTGCTAGCTGACTCTGACGGACACACACACACTCATTACATCCAGAGTTACAGAAAACTTCTGGCCGCAGAGAATGATGGGAGGAAGTCACGTGACTGCAGGTCCTGTAAGCTAGCATTGCAGCAGGTCCTTGTGCTCCACTGCACAGCCTTTCAGGATTCTGCCAGCCAGAAGAAATCTGTGTCACTGGATGTGGTGAGTATGTGTGTGATATCCGATATTTGTGTGTGCAATATGTGTATGTGAGATCGGATGTGTGTGGGGGTGCGATCACTGCAGGTCCTCTGCCCTCGCGTCTGGTGAGTATGATTGTGGGGTGTCCACTGTCTATAATGAAGTGTCCTGCAGTATCTTTAAACTTTTTTAGCTGCACGAACACTTCATTATTGAACCGCGACTAGGCTTATTTTCGGGGGAGGGCTTATATTTCAGCCTTGCTCCGAAAATAGTGAAAATCCCTGCTAATGCTTATTTTTTGGAAAAACACGGTAAACACGAGAAATAGTTCGCTCTGTGTGTAATGAGTCTATATAAAACAGCTCTGGCAAAAATTAAGGGACCACTGCCCAGTTTCATAAAATCAGCTTCTCTCCATGTCTGACTCACATTCCAGTCCAATGTCAGTTGAATTCCAACCACAGTACACATCATTCTGCTTAATGTGTTTCTGATTAGGTGATCACTAGAACCAAATCTTATTTAACGAGGGAAAGTATAAGGAACACTGCTGCTTCACAATCCTCCTGCAATAGGACGAGCTGGATGGCAAAACAGTAATAAAACTAGTAATATCCCAAAAGTAATAGGAATGAAAAAAAAACAAAAACCTTTTAACTATGCCAAAGGAGTTGAAAAGAAAAGTCTTGAGTGAGGAAAAGAAGGGCTCAATTCTGGCTTTACTAGTAGCGGAATACAGTGAGCGTCATGTTGCCTCCATCCTTAACATTTCTAAGATGGCAGTCCATTACAATAAGGACAAGCAGCAGACATTGGGGACAACAAAGCTACAGACCAGCAGAGGGCGAAAGGGACTCTCCACTGACCGGGATGTCCATCATCTTATTCGAATGTCACTCAGCAACCGCAGGATGACATAAAGTGACCTACAAAAGGAATGGCAAATGGCAGCTGCGGTGAAGTGCACGGCAAGAACAGTTCATAACAGGCTTTTAGATGCAGGGCTCAAGTCATTTAAAGCTAGAAAAAAGCCTTTCATCAATGAGAAGCAAAGGAGAGCCAGGCTGAAGTTTGCCAAAGACCACAAGGATTGGACCATGGAGGACAGGAGTAAGGTAATCTTCTCTGATGAGTCTAATTTTTAGCTTTGGCCAGCACCTGGTCGTAAAATGGTTAGAAAATACAAAATGGATACAGCCGCACACTAAATGCCATCAATGTATAAGGGAACTCTGGTACTGCATTACTGCTATATGAAAAAATGAGATTTTTAGTTTATGAATTGGCCAATGCATGTAAACCCGGATACCAAACGGCAAGGTAAATCTCAATATTCCGGGTCCCTAACTAAAATGCCACTATCTAAGTTAAAAACATCCTTGTCTGGGCAGCTAGACTAAAAATCTAACTTGAAATGCCACTATCTGGACTAACCCCCATGTCTGGGCAGCTAGGACTCCTGGTATAAGGATTGTGAACACAGCCTGGTTTATAGGGCGGCGTGCTCAGTCAGAAAAAAACTCACTGCAAATATTTCAAAAGACTGACCTGCACATCCTACAAGTGTGTATAGGTGCCAGCTGAAACCAGGCTGTGTTCACAATCCTTATACCAGGAGTCCTAGCTGCCCAGACATGGAGGTTAGTCCAGATAGTGGCATTTCAAGTTAGATTTTTAGTCTAGCTGCCCAGACAAGGATGTTTTTAACCTAGATAGTGGCATTTTAGTTAGGGACCCGGAATATTGAGATTTACCTTGCCGTTGGTTTCCGGGCTTACATGCATTGGCCAATTCATAAACTAAAAATCTCATTTTTTCATATAGCAGTAATGCAGTACCAGAGTTTCCTTATACATTGATGGCATTTAGTGTGCGGCTGAATCCATTTTGTATTTGCTAGGTTTTTTCAGCTGGCACCTATACACACTTGTAGGATGTGCAGGTCAGTCTTTTAAAATATTTGCAGTAAAATGGTTAGAGACCTGGAGAGGTGTACAAGCCACAGTGTTTTGTACCCACTGTGAAATTTGGTGGAGGATAGGTGATGATCTGGGGATGCTTCAGTAAGGCTGGAACTGGGAAGATTAAACTTTGTGAAGAACGTGTGAAGCAAGCCATATACAAGGTTATCCTGGAAAAACAGTTGCTTCCTTCTGCTCAGGCAATGTTCCCCAACTCTGAGGACTGTTTTTTCCAGTAGAAAAATGCGCCATGCCACACAGCTAGGTCAATGTGAGGATGAAGAACCACCACATCAAAACCCTGTCATGGCCAGCCTAATCTCCAGACCTGAACTCCACTGAAAACCTCTGGAATGTAATCAAGAGGAAGATGGATAGTCACAAGCCATCTAACAAAAAAGAATTGCTTACATTATACACCAGGAGTGGCATAAGGTCACCCAAAAGCAGTGTGAAGACTGGAGGAAAGCGGCCAAGATGCAGGAAAGCTGGGATTAAAAATCCTGGTTATTCCACAAAATATTGATTCCTGAATCTTCCTGAGGTTGTTGTGTGTAAATTATTATGGAGTTGTTTTCTTTGCATTATTTGAGGTGGAAGCGCTGTGCATCCTGTGCATTCTGTGCATTGTTCTGTTATTTTCACCATTTCTCATTTTCAGAAAATAAATACAAAATTTATTGCTGGAAATTCAGAGACATTGTCAGTAGATTATAGAATAAAGAACAATTTACATTTTACTCAAAAATAAAGAGAAAAATCAGAAAAACTGAACATTTTGCAGTGGTCTCTTTTTGCCAAAGCTGTATATAATAAACCTGAGAAATAGATCCCTCTGTGTGTAATGACTCTATATAATATATAGGGTAATATATTGGGATAGATCCCTCTGTGTGTAATGACTCTATATAATATATAGGGTAATATATTGGGATAGATCCCTCTGTGTGTAATGACTCTATATAATATATAGGGTAATATATAGGGATAGATTCCTCTGTGTGTAATGACTATATAATATACAGTATGTATTTCACGTTTTGTATTGAATTACTGAAATAAATTAACTTTTTGATGGTATTCTAATTTATTGAGATGCACTTGTATATCATATCAGCAAGCAGGGAAGTGAGGTGGTAGAGCAGTTGTTGGTACTGGTGGCCTACATATACAGGGTACTAGACATGACCCATACTCATGTCTTAGGTGGTCATCTGGGGATAGAAAAAACCCCCCACAGGAATGGAACCTGCAGAAGTTCTACTGGCCCGGCTATCACAAAGAGATTGGGAAATATTGCAGGTCCTGTCCCATCTGTCAGCTAATTTCCGTAGCCACTTAATGCCATTACCCATTATTGAGCTCCCATTTGATTACATAGAGATGGATTTAGTAAGGCCTCTGATCAAATCTATCAGAGAACATCTGTAAATCCTAGTGGTCATGGATTATGCTACACAGTGCCATTGATAAATTCCTCTGCCAAAAGTATAGTGAGAGACCTGGTGCAGATCTTTTTACAAGCTGGACTACCGTAAGAGATCCTGACGGACAAATGAAGCCTATTTGTGTCCAAGGTCAGCTCAATTCAGAATCACGGTATACCACCTGCAAATGGATAGACTTGAGAAAACCTTGAAAACCATGCTAAAAAAGGTAATAGAGAAGGACGGCAGAGACTGGGACAATCTACTACCGTACCTGTTATTCTCCATGAGAAAAGTCCCACAGGCTCCTATGGGGTTTTCCCTGTCTGAGCTTTGTATTGCTGGCACCTGCATGGTCTCCTGAATATAGGGAAAGAGACTTGCGAAGCAGAGGTTACACCCTACAACAGCATATTCGACCATGTGCCCAAATACAAGAAAGGATTACTGAATTTATGTTCTTGAAAGATCAGCTCCTCCAGACACAAGATACCCAGTAAAGGGTGTACTATCAATCACAAGGGTTAGCTCTGGGGATCTGTGTACTAGTGCTGGTACCCACTGTGGCAAGTGAGTTTCAGGCCAAGTGGCAGGGCCCCTACCTAAGAAGTGGTAGATAAGCTTGGTGAGGTTAACTATAAAGATCACCAGCCATGGTGGAGGAAACCCTACTAGGTGTACCACGTCAAATTGACCAAGCAAGCGAGATAGGGAGTCAGAGCAAACTTCATGTCTGATGGCTAAGCTTGAAAGAGACATGGAAGTTGTCACAGTGGCAGAGACGCGGTCACATACTCAGAAGCAGCAGTGCTGAGTAATACTCCATTGTAACAAAGACCTGTTTGAGAGTTACCAGGTTGTACTAAGAACATAGAGCATGAGGTTTCTCACAGAGCCTCATGTTTGGGTGAACTTGAAGCTTTATCGGATCCCCGAAGCCCACCAAGAGGTGATTTCGAAAGAGGTGAAGCAAATTCTGAGCCTGGGAGTCACTGAAGAGACTAAAGGCCACTTTACAAGCTACGATTTATCTGACAATATGTCGTTGGGGGTCACGGTTTTCGTAACGCACTTCCGTCATCGTTCGCGACGTCTTTGCGTGTGACACCTACGTGCGACTCCGCACAATCGCAAATAGGGTGAAAATCGTCGATTGTTGACACGTCGTTCAGTTTCAAAATATTGTTCGTCGTTTGGAACGCAGCAGACATATTGCTATGTTTGACACCCTGCCAACGACGAACAACATCCACACGACCGTCTTGGTCAAACAATATATCGCTGAACGATGTAGCGTCGTTTGTGAGATGTGTACGTGTGACCGCTACAAACGACCTATGAGCGATCTCGGCAAATCGTAACAACGATCTTGGCGTGTCACATCGCTAACGAGATCACTAGCGATATCGTGTGTAAAGCAGCCTTAAGAGTGGCTGGTCCGGTTGCATCATCTTCGTACCGAAACCAAATGGAGAATGGTGATTTTGTATTGACTATAGGAAGCTGAATGAGGTCTCCAAGTTTGATATGTACCCAATGCACCAGGTTGATGATGTGATTGAAAGGCTAAGCCCAGCCTGGTACCACCCTGGATCCCATGAAAGGGTATTTGCAAATCTCCATGTTTTAAAGATGCCAAGGAGAAGACAGCTTTCTCCATGCCAAATGGATTATACAAGAATGCCTTTTGGATTGCAAGGGGCACCAGCCACCATCCAGAAAGCCAATTAGCTCCCCCAAGAAATACGCAGCGGCCTACCTGGAGGATATTGTAATCTTCAATTAGGATTTGGGAAGCCATCTAAGCAAGGTACAGGCGGATACTTGATGCTCTATGGGAGGTGGGGTTTTCCATAAACCCGAAGAAATATTCCACGGAGATGAAAGAAGCAAAATACTTGGGCTATGTGTTATGGTTGCTGAGGTGTGGCGAGCGTCCGAGAGTGGACCCACTGGACCGTACACTGGACTCCCCAAGAGGAGCTAACCTCCAGCTAACCATGACTGCTGGGACCAGTGGTATCTGTTCTTATGGACAGGAAAGTCTCTGAAGTCCAGTACGGATGTGCACAGATGAAAGGGCACGGACGCGGAATCACAGACATGGCAACAGGACATGGTATCCTGAATATGGCAGCACGGAGGTGGTGGCTCAGACATGGTAGTACAAAGGTGGTAGCTCAGGTATAGAAGCATAGAAGTGGTGACTCAGACGTGGCAGCACAAAAGGTGGTGACTCAAATGTGGCAGCACGGAGTTGGTAAATTAGACATGGCAGCAAAGAGGTGGTAGCTTAGATGTGGCAACACGGAGGTGGTGGTAGCAGCAGGCTCTAGGAAGAGACACAGATAGTGGGTACAGGTAACTAGTACTAGAACACGAGACGCAGGACTAGACACAGTAAGTGTGTATGGGACCTGAGAACTAGTAACACACTATGGACAGGCAACGTTGCTCAGGCACCTCCCCTAGGGCAAGAGTGCCTTAAATATCTTCAGTGTGATAGCTGACCTCAAGGGTCACTTGCGGGTAATAAGACGCCATCCCTTTAAGAAAGGGAGCATGGCTGTGCCCGCACCAATCAGGCACTCCCAGAAGGCCTGCGTGTGGCCAAGAAGCAGGAGGAGTCTGTGAGAGCCCCCGGGGCAGGAACGGGGCTGAGAGGCCCACCGGACAGGTGAGGAGAAGGGTGCCCCCGCCGAGGTATGAGCGCGGGAGCGTCACGCCGGGATCAGGACCAGTGGCTACACTATGTAATTGGAAGGGGCGAAATCAAGCCCCAAATACAGTTGATGCAATGTAGTATTGTCCACGTGCTCTGAAAAAGAAAAAGTTAGAGCGATTTTGGAGATAACCGCACCCATGACTGACCTCCTTAAGGGAATGGTGTTGCAAGAAATAAAGCTAGATGTCAAGATGTGACTGTAGGAAAGCGAGGGACAGGGACTCGACTCCTATACTGTTCCTCAGGCTAGGGGTCCCTAGGCTATTCTGTTATGATTCAGGGACCAAGGAGGATCAAAAAATGCGGAAACCCAAAAGGTAACAGAGTGGCTGAAACCTTAACGGACTGCAGACCTAATCCTGACACACAACTAGAAGTAGCCGTGGGACGAGCCCATGATGACCTAGTCATCTCGACACAGCCAGAGAACTAAATATTCTTACAGATAGAGATATAAGAACGATAATATGCCTCGGAGCAATTCCCAAAGATATAGAGAGCCCTCCACATGTAAAGACTATAGTGATATAGGAAAACAGAACACAAAGCTAGAAAAACAGATTCAGCAAAGGTGAGGCCCAAACTATCTTTATAGGAAAGGATAGGAAGGAGCACTGTCTCCAGCCATAAACAAAGGTTCCAACTCCGAAGCTGATGGCAACTTAGGCAGTGGCACCAAATGAATCATTTTGGACACTATCACAGATTACCCAAATAACCGTCATACCCTGAGAAACAGGGAGATCAGAAATAAAATCCACTGAAATGTGAGTCCATGGTCTCTTAGACACCGGCAATGGCAATAATAGTCCACTAGAACGAGAACAAGAAGACTTGGATCTAGAACATATCTCACAGGACTGCACAAAACTCCTCACATCACGAGACAGAGAAGGCCACCAAAAGGACCTAGTCACCAAATCCCTGGTACCAAAAATCCCAGGATGACCAGCTAACACAGAACAATGAACTTCAGACATCACTACTCCTCCATTGGTCAGGAACATACAATTTCCCTCTAGGACATCTTTCAGGTTTGTTCTCCTGAAATTCCTCAAGAAAAAGTCTCAAATCGGGTGAAATGGCAGAGAGGATCACTCCCTCATGCAGGATGGTAGCAGGCTCGGTCACATCCAGAGAATCAGCAAAGAAACTCCTAGAAAGGGCATCCACTTTAATATTCTTAGTACCCGAAATATAAGAGACCAAAAAATTAAAGCACGTGAAAAACAAGGCTCATCTAGCCTGCCTAGGATTCAACCTCCTGGTTCAAGATAGATCAAATTCTTATGATCAGTAAGTACAATTTGATGTCTCACCCCCTCCAGCCAATGTCGCCATTCTTCAAAAGCCCACTTCATCGCCAATAATTCCCAATTCCCCACATCATAATTTCGCTCCGGTGGTGAGAATTTCCGGGAAAAAAAAGCACAGGGTCTAAGTTTAGAAGTCACAGGGTCTGTTTGAGACAAGACCGCCCCAGCTCCGATCTCAGAGGCATCGATCTCCACCCGAAAAGGAATAGACACATCAGGCTGCTGCAAGACCGGAGCAGAAGTAAACATTTTCAGCTCCTAAAAAGCCAAGACTGCCTCTGAGGACCAATTCACAACATCAGCTCCCTTCTTAGTCAAATCAGTCCATGGCTTGACAATACTGGAAAAATTACCAATGAATTTACGATAGACATTAGCAAAACCCCAAAACTTCTGAAGGGCTTTCAAAGAAGTAGGCTGAACCCAAATCATGAATGGCCTGGACCTTGACCGGATCCATCTCAGTAGAAGATGGGGCCAAAATAAACCCCAAAAAAGATATCTTTTGTACGCGAAACAGACATTTCGATTCCTTGACATATAATGCATTGTCCCTGAGAACCTGAAATACTGTCCGAACCTGTTCAACATGAGAATCCAGTCGTGAAAAAAAAAATCAAAATGTCATCCAAATAGACAATAAAAAACTTGTCCACAAAGTCCCGGAAAATATCATTCATGAAAGATTGAAAGATGGAAGGAGCATTAGTGAGCCCAAAGGGCATCACTAGGTACTCAAAATGCCCCTCAGGGGTATTAAACGCCATCTTCGATTCATCACCCTGCTTAATGCGAATGAGATTATATGCTCCCCGAAGATCAAGCTTAGTAAACCAACTAGCACCCTTCACTCTAGAAAACAGGTCGGAAATCAGAGGCAATGGATACTGATATTTAACCGTGATTTTTTTAAGAAAGACGATAATCAATACAGGGCCGCAATGAGCCATCCTTTGCCACAAAGAAAAAAACGGCACCCAAAGGTGAAGATGATGGTCTGAGGTGACCCTTCTCCAAAGACTCCTTAATATAAGTCCGCATAGCAACATGTTCAGGTACAGATAAATTGAAAAGCCGTCCCTTAGTAAATTTACAACCAGGCACTAATTCAATAGCGCAATCATAGTCCCTACGCGGAGGCAAAGACGCAGCCTCGGTCTCATTAAACACATCCATGAAATCCGCCAAATAGTCAGGGTCCTCCCGTGTCTGAGATGAAATTGACAAAACAGGAGTATCACTATGCACACCTCGGCAGCCCCAACTAGTCACAGATGAAAAAAAACAATCAAGAACTGGATTATGGGTTTGCAACCAAGGAAATCCCAGTACCAAAATGTCATGCCAACTGTGCAAAACCAAAAACTTACAAATCTCCTGATGGTCAGACATGACCCGCATCGTCACCTGGGTCCAAAACTGGAGCTTATTTTCAGCTGAAGGAGTAGCAGCAATACCCCTCAAAGGGATAGCAGCATGCAAAGGCACCATAGGAAAACCACAACGCTCAGCAAACCCAAAATCCATCAAGTTCAGGGCACCTCCTGAATCAATAAAAGCCATAGCAGAGAATGACGACAGGGAACAAATCAAAGAAACCGGCAAAAGAAACGTAGACAGTAAACCGCCCAAAGTAAACGACCGGGCAAATTGTTTCTCGTGCTTAGGTTAGACAGAAATAGTATGAGAGGCGTCACCACAGAAAAAACATAGCTCATTACGGCGTCTAAAATTCTGCCGTTCCACCCTAGAAAGGACCCTATCACACTGCATAGGCTCCGGAGACCGCTCTGAGAGCGAAACCTCTGCGCGCATTGTTTTATGTTCACGTAAACGTCTATCAATCTGCATGACCAATAACATAGAGACATCGAGACCAGAGGGGACAGGAAAGCCCTCCATAACATCCTTCACAGGCTCTGCCAACCCCTTCCGAAAGAGAGCCGCAAGAGCCGCATCATTCCACTCAGTGAGGACCGCCCACTTACGAAACCTCTAACAATATATCTGTGCAGGTCCCTGACCCTGGATCAAAGCCAATAAAGTTTTCTTGGCCTGATCAATAGCATTAGGTTCATCATATAACAACCCTAGAGCCTGAAGGAAAAAAAATCACATCAGCAAGAGCAGAATCTTCAGGCGCCAGGGAAAAGGCCCAATCCTGGGGGTCACCACACAACAGAGAGATAATCTAAACTCTCTGCCTGGAAGACCCTGAGGACTTGGGTTTCAAGGCAAAAAATAATCTACAATTGTTATTGAAGTTCAAAGATTTAGACCGATCCCCAGAGAACAAATCTGGTAAAGGTATCTTAGGTTCTACATTAGGTGTCTGGGCAAGATAATCTGATATATCCTTAACCTGAGACGTAAACTGATTGACTCGCTCAGATAATTGTGTGACATCTATAACAGCACAAGATCCTCCACAGCACCCAGAGATAAAGAGGAAAAAACACGTAAAAAAAAAAAAATAAATTCTAACACAGTTTTTTTTCTTCTTCTTTTGGAGTACCCTGGAATCTAGGTGAGGCCGGTGCTACGGTTATGATTCAGGGACCGAGGAGGATAAAAAAAATGCGGAAACCCAAAAGGTAACAGAGTTGCTGGAACCTTAACGGACTGCAGACCTAATCCTGACACAACTAGAAGTAGCCGTGGGGCGAGCCTACGATATCCTAGTCGTCTCGACACAGGCGGAGAACTAAATATTCTTACAGATAGAGATATAAGAAAGCTAATGTGCCTCGGAGCAATTCCCAAAGATATAGATAGCCACCCACATGAAAAGACTACGGTGATATAGGAAAACACAATACAAAGCTAGAAAAACAGATTCAGCAAAAGTGAGGCAAAAACTATCTTTATGGCCCCCTTCACACGTCCGTGAAAAACACGCACGTGTGTTACGGGCCGTTTTTCGGGTCCGTGTCCCGTTTTTGTGTCCGTTTTTATGGTCCGTGTGGCACCTGTGTGAATTGCGTATGCTAGCCGTGTTTGTGTGCAGAACGTCCGTGTGTGCGTGTGGAATTAACGTGTATGTGTACGTGTAATGTCCGTGTGTAATGTCCGTGTGTGTGATGCACAATGTCGTTTATAAATGTCGGCTGACAGCAGACAGAGTTGCGCGATGAGAATGAACTCGGGTGAACTTCACCCGACTTCATCCTCATACCGCGGCTCTGTCTGTGTCGAGTACTGATTAGCGGTCACCTGTGAAGGATTCACCGGTGACCGCTAATCCCCCGAGTGACTGAAGTGTCCCCCCCTCTCTCATACTCACCGATCCCCGATCACCGGCTCTGCACGGCATTCACACTGCTGCGGCGGCTTTTACTATTTTGAAAAAGCCGGCCGCTCATTAAACAATCTCCTATTCCCTGCTTTCCCCGCCCACCGGCGCCTATGATTGGTTACAGTGAGACACGCCCCCACGCTGAGTGACAGGTGTCACACTGCACCCAATCACAGCAGCCGGTGGGCGTGTCTATACTGTGCAGTAAAATAAATAAATAAATAATTAAAAAAAAACGGCGTGCGGTCCCCCCCAATTTTAATGCCAGCCAGATAAAGCCATACGGCTGAAGGCTGGTATTCTCAGGATGGGGAGCTCCACGTTATGGGGAGCCCCCCACCCTAACAATATCAGTCAGCAGCCGCCCAGAATTGCCGCATACATTATATGCGACAGTTCTGGGACAGTACCCGGCTCTTCCCGATTTGCCCTGGTGCCGTTGGCAAATCGGGGTAATAAGGAGTTATTGGCAGCCCATAGCTGCCAATAAGTCCTAGATTAATCATGTCAGGCGTCTGACCGAGATACCTTCCATGATTAATCTGTAAGTTACAGTAAATAAACACACACACACATGAAAAAATCCTTTATTAGAAATAAAAACACACACACATTCCCTGGTTCACCACTTTAATCATCCCCGAAAAAGCCCTCCATGTCCGGCGTCCTCCAGGATGCTCCAGCGTCGCATCCAGCGCTGCTGCATGGAGGTGACAGGAGCTGCAGAAGACACCACCGCTCCGGTCACCTCCACGCAGCTAATGAAGACAGCCGCGCGATCAGCTGAGCTGTCACAGAGGTTACCCGCTGTCACTGGATCCAGTGACAGCGGGTAACCTCTGTGACAGCTCAGCTGATCGCGCGGCTGTCTTCATTAGCTGCGTGGAGGTGACCGGAGCGGTGGTGTCTTCTGCAGCTCCTGTCACCTCCATGCAGCAGCGCTGGATGCGACGCTGGAGCATCCTGGAGGACGCCGGACATGGAGGGCTTTTTCGGGGATGATTAAAGTGGTGAACCAGGGTATATGTGTGTGTTTTTATTTCTAATAAATGATTTTTTCATGTGTGTGTGTGTTTATTTACTGTAACTTACAGATTAATCATGGAGGGTGTCTCATAGACGCCTGACATGATTAATCTAGGACTTATTGGCAGCTATGGGCTGCCAATAACTCCTTATTACCCCGATTTGCCAACGGCACCAGGGCAAATCGGGAAGAGCCGGGTACTGTCCCAGAACTGTCGCATATAATGTATGCGGCAATTCTGGGCGGCTGCTGACTGATATTGTTAGGGTGGGGGGCTCCCCATAACGTGGAGCTCCCCATCCTGAGAATACCAGCCTTCAGCCGTATGGCTTTATCTGGCTGGCATTAAAATTGGGGGGGACCGCACGCCGTTTTTTTTTAATTATTTATTTATTTATTTTACTGCACAGTACAGACACGCCCACCGGCTGCTGTGATTGGGTGCAGTGTGACACCTGTCACTCAGCGTGGGGGCGTGTCTCACTGTAACCAATCATAGGCGCCGGTGGGCGGGGAAAGCAGGGAATACGAGATTGTTTAATGGGCGGCCGGCTTTTTCAAAATAGTAAAAGCCGCCGCAGCAGTGTGAATGCCGTGCAGCGCTGCGCCGGAGATCGGGGAACGGTAAGTATGAGAGAGGGGGGGAAACTGACCGACAGACTGTGAGAGAGGGACAGACAGACAGAGAGACCGACAGAGAGACTGACCGACGGACTCAGGGAGATTGACGGACATACACAGAAATAGAAAGAATAGCCGACATCACTAGAAATAAAAACACCAAACGGACACGGACTATAGGTATATGCATACGTGTTTACTAACGTGTGTGCACATACCCATAGACTTTCATTGTGTCCACGTGTGCGTGCTCCGTGCAGATAACGGACATGCATCCGTGCCAAACGCAAACACATACGGATCACGGACACGCACACACGGACATAATGAAATAACGGACGTGTGACCACAATCATAGATTAACATTGGTGCACGTTTGGCCGTGTCTCCGGTATATACGGAAACGGACCAAACACGCACGTGTATCACGGACGTGTGAAGGGGGCCTATAGGAAAGGATAGGAAGGAGCACTGTCTGCAGCCGTAAAAACCCTAATAAACACCAGCACGCCTGATATGGAAAAACCCTGAGGCCACACGGCCTCTTCCCCACTAATCAGCACTCAGATGTTACTGGGATACAAAAACACTAATATAGATGAGGGACTGAATTAATACCAAGCATGACAAAACACATTGCAGAATCATGGAGCTAAGTATACAGACACTCCCAGCAGGGAATGATCCAATTCCACCAAGAACTCCATACAGACAGACAAAATAGGAATCAAGCATAGTATTAAAGCAGAAAAAACAAGAAAATGGAAACACTAAGCAGAGGCACAAGACCACTTATCTTGAGAGGAGTTCTGGTAGTGAGCAGGGCTGGTTACAGAATTTCCTTAACACACAGGATATCCGTTGAGCACCAGTAAGTAACAGGAGAAAACGGCTCATTTATATAGTCCAATCTGAAATGCCTGATTGCCTGTCCTCCACAGGTGGGTGGCTTTCATTCCACAAATCAACTGCACCACCAGTACTGACCACAAGAGGGAGCCCCAAACTGGAAAACGTATTCACAACACTATTCCTAACCACCTCAGGGTTACCCCTGATAGTGGAGACGCACAAGTCCTGTGTCTGGCTAAGCTCCTGATGAGAAATTATTTTTATCCCCCCTCTGAAAACACAGATAAAAGACAGACAGGGGAAAAACAAAACTCTGACACACTGCAAACACATATGAACTAACAATGAGACTCAGGAAGGTAGCAACAAAATAAATGTTAACTCCACACGACAACAAGAACTACAACCACCAGTTAGTCTGGATCACAACACCTCATCAGACCAGCTAAGATAAACTATAGCTGGCACTAATCATGTCCAGACAATATATAGGAGGAAAGTAGATGTGATTAGCTCCTACACAACATATGATTAAAGATGACTCACAAGCAGACTAGCAGAGATCAACCCTTCCTAGCCTGCCTATGAACTACCAATCTGTTGGTCGACGCCAGAGTCAGCCTGTGCTGATTACAGACATAAGAGAAGTAAATCAGGAGGAGTGTCAGAATCAGTCGGCAAAGTTAGTAAAGACCTGTGTGTGAAACTAGCCCTCGGTAAACAGCCTGTGTATCACAGGATACCAAGGATGGAGAAAACAGGCAGTCACAGAATACAGAGACGTCGATGGGTGCTCACCGAATAGTTAGGATGGAGGCGACTGGCGGTCACCAGATACCAAGGATGCAGAGGACAGGGGGTCACTTAATACTGAGGATGTAAGTGGCAGAGGCGATGAAGGGCGGTCACCGAATACAGAAGATGGAGGCGACAATAGGTGGCTACTGGATACCGAGGACGGAGGCAATGATGGATGGTTACCAGATGCCGATGGAGGCGATGGGCAGTCACCGGATACCGAGGATGTAGGAGACAGGAGGTCACAGAATATCGAGAATGGAGGCTGTCATGACCGAGGCTGGGGGAGAAGGGGGGAAGAGGGGTCACTCAAGATCCCTCTGCTCGGTCGTGGACCAATCAGTAAATCTGTGATGAAACCACACCTCGCAGTCCCACCCTAACATCTCTAATACAGAGCCACACGATACGACTAGAGATGAGCGAACCTCTAATGGTTCGGTTTGCTGAGCCCACCCAAACAAATGGTATGTTCGTCCAACCGAATCCAAACTATTATCAAACCTTACCTATCCCCATTGGATTGAATGGGAAGCCAAATGTAAGGCAGAGAAATACCTTTAGGAGGTTGAAAACCTTCAAAACCAGCAAAAATACATTTTACAGTGCAGTACCACTGTTTTAGCAAAGCCATAAGCTTCATAGACTATTGACATAAGAAATATAGAGATGGATGAAAGACAGATGTAGGGCTGGTGCTCCCATACCTCTGCCAATACAGACAAGACACAACTTTGAGACACATCTTGGAGTCTTGACATTTAAAAACCTTTCAAGCAGACCGCAGTACAGTTACATCAATTGCCCCCCTCCCCAAAGTGTCTTTGCACACCAGGAGGTATGGTCCATGCAACACACAGGATGTGGCATAGCACGTAAATGTTAAAAATCAAGAAATGCATGACAGACAGGTGTAGGCCTCTTACACCCAGAAGACTGGCACTACAGACAAAAGCAAACTTGGAGACCCTACTTGGAGTCTCCACACTTACAAAAATTAAAGAAAGGCGACAAGAAAAGTGGCAACAATTGGCACACAATACAAATAGGCCACCTAAGCAATTGGCTGCATGGGACTGGCCCTGGAACAAGGCCTGAACCAGCATGTCTACTTTCACCAGAGCAGGCAAGATGACAGACAGGCATAGGTCTCTTGCTCCCAGACCACTGAAATTGCAGTCAAAAGAGAATGTTGAAACCCGACTTGGAGTGTTGAGATTTAAAAACATTTCCGGCAGACAGCAGGACAGTGACATCAATTGCCTCTCCATCCCATTTCACCATACTGTCTTTGCACAGGAGGGAGGTATAGTCTATGCAACACAGGATGTAGCATTTAAATGTTAAAAAAATCTAGAGATGCATGACAGACATGCATAGGCCTCTTGCTCACAGAAGCCTGGCACTACACCATAGGATAGTTTGCACAGTCTGGGACTGGTGTGGCAAAGTCACTAGACATCCACGAATTGTTTATCTTTAAGAATGTTAGGCGGTCTACACTTTCAGGGGACAGCCAAATTCGCCTATCAATTCACCGCCAGCAGCACAGAAGACACATTCTAAGGCTATGTGCGCACGCTGCGTTTTTTTGACGCTGCGTTTTTGGCCGCTAAAAACGCACAAAAACGCACCTGCGTCGAAAAAACGCATCAAAAAACGCATGCGTTTTTACCTCGATTTGGTGCGGTTTTGGCTGAGTTTTTGATCTCTGCATTTTGCTGCGTTTTTCCAATGCATTGCATGGGCGGAAAACGCAGGAAAGAATTGACATGTCCATTTTTTTTTCAAGCTCAAAAACGCAGCTTAAAAAAACAGTTGTGTGCGGACAGCAAAAATGAAAACTCATAAACTTTGCTAGGGAAGCAAAGTCATGCAGTTTTGAGGCCAAAAACGCACCCAAAAAACACGCAAAAACGCCGCGAAAAACGCACTGTGCGCACATAGCCTTAGAGAACGCTGACTGCTGAGTAGACAAACTTCCAAGGCGTGATTGCCAAGCCCAAGCCACTCATCCATTTTTGAAGACTAAAATGCAAAAGGGTCCAATCACCCCCTTAGGGTATGTGCGCACTAGACGTTTTTTTCACGCTGCGTTTTTATGTGCGTTTTTGTAAAAAAAACCGCACCCGCGGCTAAAAAACGCGGCATAAACGCATGCGTTTTTGCCGCGATTTGGTGCGTTTTTTGCTGCGTTTTTACTCACTGCGTTTTTAATCACCATTAAAGATTGTTGATGAAAAAAAAAAAAAAAAGGTCTGATGTCATTTCCTTCTTCAAAATGTTCATTGTATGCAGGAGAGCAGACAGCTGCAGAACTAGTGTATGCAGGAGAGCAGACAGCAGCTGCAGAACTACAAGTCTCAGCATCCTCCATTCACTAGTGTATGGAGGAGAGCAGACAGCAGCTGCAGAACTACAAGTCTCAGCATCCTCCATTCACTAGTGTATGCTGGAGAGCAGACAGCTGCTGCAGAACTACAAGTCTCAGCATCCTCCATTCACTAGTGTATGGAGGAGAGCAGACAGCAGCTGCAGAACTACAAGTCTCAGCATCCTCCATTCACTAGTGTATGCAGGAGAGCAGACAGCAGCTGCAGAACTACAAGTCTCAGCATCCTCCATTCACTAGTGTATGCAGGAGAGCAGACAGCAGCTGCAGAACTACAAGTCTCAGCATCCTCCATTCACTAGTGTATGCAGGAGAGCAGACAGCAGCTGCAGAACCACAAAGCTCAGCATCCTCCATCCAGGACTGTATGCAGTTTTTTGCCCAAAAAGAAAAAAAAATGACATGGGCTTCGCCATATTTTTGTATGCTAGCCGGGTACAGCAGGCAGGTACGGGCTGCCCCCAACCCCCAGCTGCCTATTTGTACCCGGCTGGGAACCAAAAATATAGAGAAGCCCTTTTTTTTAATTATTTCATGAAATAATTAAAAAAAAAAAAATGACGTGGGCTTCGCCTAATTTTTGAGTCCAGCCGGGTACAACTAGGCAGCTGGGGATTGGAATCCACAGTGCAGGGTGCCCATGCTTTCTGGGCACCCCCACTGCGAATTGCAGTCCGCAGCCACCCCAGAAAATGGCGCTTTCATAGAAGCGCCATCTTCTGGCGCTGTATCCAACTCTTCTGTATATTATCAGCTAGCCCTAAGCCCGAAATTCATGGTGTCACGCCAATATTAGACATGGCCACCATGAATTTCTAGTAATGATAAAAAAAAAACACAACACACAAAAAAATATTTTTATTAGAAATAAAACACAACACAATTAGTGACTCCATCTTTATTGAAATAAACCCCCCTCCGCAGTAATCCTGGGTTAGGGTCCCGCGCCGTCCAATCCGGATCCAATATCATCTGATCGGTTTGCTGGAAGGCAAAGCGATCAGATGATGTGTCAGGATCAAGTGCCTGAATCCCATCACACATCAGCTGATTGTATAAAAGCCGATTATACAATCAGCAGATGCATCAGTAGAAAAAAAAAAAAAAAAAATACTCACTTATGTGCTGTGCTGATTACCGGCAGCTCCTGGAGCGATCGATTGGACAGGAGTCTGATCCCGTCCGATCGCTGCAGCAGCTGCCGGTGATCAGCTGATGATGTCCCCTGACGGCAGGATCAGCTGATAGCCGGCCGAGCGCGAAGAAGCCGGCGAGACTACGATCAGCTGATGCGTCAGGTGACTGCATCAGGTGATCAGCGCCAGGTCCTGCAAGCAAGGTCCTGCCCCGGGGAGACTGCACACAGCCAGAGCGGCGGTACCGGGAGGAGATGGGAGCGGGCATGGCACCGGGACCCTGCGGACAGGTGAGTATATATGACATTTTTTTTTTTTCTACTGTTCACTTTGGTTTTCGCCGCTGCCTCCACCTCCCGCCCAGACATGGCGCCGCACGGAGCTGACATGGCACCGGACGGGAGGTGGACGCAGCGGTGACGGTACCGGGAGGATTCCTGCTTCTGTGTTTACCAACAGAAGGAATCCTCTTCCTGTACACGTCACTGTAGTGCCCACCCCTTGCGTTTATAGCTGCGTTTTTAGTCATAGAAACGCGGCTATATGCGTTTTTCATTGCGTTTTTAACATCTCATTGAATTGAAACGCTGTGTGCGGACAGCACTTATGAAAACCCATTGACATTGCTGGGGAAGCAATGTCACTGCGTTTTCAGCACAAAAACGCGGTAAAAAACGCCGCTAAAAACGCGGCAAAAACGCCTAGTGCGCACAAGGCCTTACAGCATCAATATTGAGCTCTAGATACTCCTGCATCATCCTCTCCAGTCATTCACTATGTGTCAGGCTTCTATTCTATTCTACTCTGTTCTGCTGGTGCATACGATGGTGTAAAAAAAAGTGTCCCGAAAATCTCAGAAATTGATTCTGCCACTTAAACTTCTGCTGCTAATGCTTCTGCATTGATGGTGCAACGTTCCCGTGGTTGGAATTCTAGAACTGCGATTTACGCTGTATGCCTCCCTGCTTGTATTGTGGAAAAGTAGTGTTAACCCCTTCACCCCCGGCCACTAAAACACCC
This sequence comes from Anomaloglossus baeobatrachus, assembly GCF_048569485.1. Lineage (NCBI taxonomy): Eukaryota > Metazoa > Chordata > Amphibia > Anura > Aromobatidae > Anomaloglossus > Anomaloglossus baeobatrachus. Next base: position 976,172,963 of record NC_134353.1, read on the forward strand.
TAATGACCAGGCCATTTTTTGCAATTCTGACCAGTGTCACTTTGACAGGTTATAACTCTGGAACGCTTCAACGGATCCTGGCGATTCTGAGATTGTTTTTTCGTGACATATTGTACTTCATGTCAGTGGTACATTTAGGCCGATACTTTTTGCGTTTATTTGTGAAAATTTAGGAAATTGAGAAAATTTTGAAAATTTCGCAATTTTCAAACTTTGAAAATTTATGCCCATAAATCTGAGAGATATGTCACACAAAATAGTTACTAAATAAAATTTCCCACTTGTCACTTTACATCAGCGCAATTTTCGAAACATATTTTTTTTTCGTTAGGAAGTTAGAAGGGGTCAAAGTTCATCAGCAATTTCTCATTTTTCCAACAAAATAATTTATTTTAGGGACCACATCACATTTGAAGTGACAGAGGCCGAGGTGACAGAAAATACCCAAAAGTGACCCCATTCTAAAATCTGCACCCCTAACACTGCTCAAAACCACATCCAAGAAGTTTATTAACCCTTTAGGTGCTTCACAGCAACCAAAGCAATTTGGAAGGAAAAAATGAAAATTTTACTTAACACAAAAATGTAACTTTAGTCATAAAATTTTCATTTTCACAAGGGAGAAAAGAGAAAGTGCACCATACAATTTATTGTGCATTTTCTCCTGAGTACGCTGATACCCCATATGTGGTAAAAATCAATTGTTTGGGCGCACGGCAAAGGTCGAAAGGGACGGAGCACCATTTGAATTTTTGAACACAAAATTAGCTGCACTCATTAGCGGACGCCATGTTGGGTTTGAAGACCCCCTGAAGTGCCTAAACAATGGAGCTCCCCCACAAGTGACCCTATTTTGGAAACTAGAGCCCTCAAATAATTTTTCTAGATGTTTGGTGAGCACTTTGAGCCCCTAGTGGCTTCACAGAAGTTTATAACGTTGAGCCGTGAAAAGAAATTATTTTTTTTTTACCACAACTGTTGCTTCAACTAGGTAGCTTTTTTTTCACAAGGGTATCAGGAAAAAATGCACCATAAAATGTATTGTGCATTTTCTCCTGAGTACGCAGATGCCCCATATGTGGTGGAAATCAAATGTTTGGGCACATGGCAGGGCTCGGAAGGAAAGGAGCGCCATTTGAATTTTTGAGTGCAAAATTAGCTGCACTCATTAGCGGACGCCATGTCGGGTTTGAAGACCCCCTGAGGTACCTAAACAATGGAGCTCCCCCACAAGTGACCTCATTTTGGAAACTAGAGCCCTCAAATAATTTTCTAGATGTTTGGTGGGCACTTTGAACCCCTGGAGGCTTCACAGAAGTTTATAATGTTGATTCGTGAAAAGAAAAAAAACAATTTTTACCACAAAACTGTTGCTTCAACTAGGTAGCTTTTTTTTTCCACAAGGGTATCAGGAAAAAATGCACCATAAAATGTATTGTGCATTTTCTCCTGAGTACGCAGATGCCTCATATGTGGTGGAAAGTAATTGTTTAGGCGCATGGCGGGGCTCAGAAGAGAAGGAGCACCATTTGACAGCAAAATTGGTTGGAATTATTAGCTGACGTAATGTTGCATTTGGAGACCCCCTGAGGTGCCTAAACAATGGAGCTTCGCCACAAGTGACCCCATTTTGGAAACTAGACTCCTCAACGAATTTATCTAGATGTTTAGCGAGCCCCAAGGGGCTCCACAGAAGTTGATAATGTTGAGCCATGAATACAATTTTTTTTTTTCACCACAAGACTGTTACTTGAACCAGGTAGCTTTTTTTTTCACAAGGGTATCAGGAAAAAATGTACCATAAAACGTATTGTGCAATTTCTCCTGAGTACGCAGATAGCTCACATGTGGTGGAAAGTAATTGTTTGGGCGCACAGCGGGGCTCGGAAGAGAAGGAACGCCATTTGACAGCAAAATTGGTTGGAATCATTAGCAGACGCCATGTCACGTTTGGAGACCCTCTGAGGTGCCTACACAGTGGAGCTCCCCCACAAATTACCCCAATTTGGAACTAGACCCCTCAAGGAATTTATCTAGATGTTTGGTGAGCCCCCTTGTACCCCCAGGGGCTCCACAGAAGTTGATAATGTTGAACCGTGACATTTTTTTTTTTTTTTTTACCACAAGATGTTTGCATCAACCAGGTAGCTTTTTTTTTTTCACAAGGGTATCAGGAAAAAATGCACCATAAAACGTATTGTGCAATTTTTCCTGAGTACGCAGATACCTCATGTGGTGGAAATAAATTGTTTGGGCGCGTGGCGGGGCTCAGAAGAGAAGGAACGCCATTTGACTTTTCAAACGCACAGACGCGGTGCACTGATCGGCCGCTGCAGGACGCACGTTCGGATGAGATATAAAAAGCATCGGGAATACGGAAAAAAAAAAAGTCACGCCAAAAATTGAGCAGGGATGCCGATCAGTTATGTGCATCCCTGATCAGCGCTCGGCGGGACGCATGGACGGATGCGATACAAAAAGCGTCGGGGATACGGGGAAAAAAAAAGTCCCGCCGAAGAATGACCACGGATGCAGATACGTTATGTGCATCCCTGATCAGCGCTCGGCGGGACGCACGGACGGATGAGGTGTAACAATGGACAGGGGATACAGGAAAAAAAAAGGTTATACTCACAGTACCCAGAGGATTAGCAGGAGGATCACTTACCAGAAGAACTGCAGGAGGAACAGAAGGCAAACGAGATAGACAGCTTTACAGGAGCAGCAGGCAGGACGTTGGACAGATCAGCAGAAGACCCAGCGATAGAGGTAGATGTGATCGGGCCAGTGAAGACCTCGGACGACCCGGTGAAGGCAGGTAAGTGGACGTCGAGGGGAGAGCAGAGGGGGAGGAAGAGAGCAGATGGGGAGGGGGGAAAGAGCAGAGGGGGATAGCAAAGAAGCAAAGGCAGAAGGAAGGAAGCAGAATAGAGATCACAGAGGAGGTAGGCAGATCGCAGGGGGAGCAGATCGGGATGTCGGGGAGCAGATTGGGATGTCGGAGGCAGATCGGTGCGTGGGGGGGCAGATCGCGGGGGGCACGGGCAGGGGTCATAATGGGAGCGCGCAGGGGCCATCGTGGGAGCGCGCACAGGCTGCAAGGGGAGCGCAATACTCACGTGGAGCAGGAGCGGTGACAGCGGCGGCAGCAGCGGTGGCGTGGTACCACAAGTACCAGCCAGTGCACGCTGCAGACATGCTGGGGGGAGGGTCCCCAGACCAGCACAGGCCTGGGGAGGGCGGCCACCTGCAGATCAGACCGCCCCACTGCACACTGATTGGAGCGATTGCACGTCATAGCACGATCGCTCCAAACAGTGCTGCAGGGGCTTGGGGCGACATGTTTGAGGTCCACCTATGATCTGCTGTAACTGCTACAGCATCTCATAGCCGGATCTCACAGTATCGCACTAATTCAGGCATTATTTTTGCCGAAATCGGTGCGAAGGATGTGGTTGGCAGTTCAGATTTGAACAGCCAGTCACATCGATCGTCTATGGGGGGTGGCGATGCCACCCCCCCTGGGGTCAAGCAAAGGTCCTCTGCTGTAAGAAACAGCAGGGGACATCATTTGAAAGCCGTTGCTATGGCCACCGCAAAATGAACTTTAGGCAGTAGAGTTATGTCCCTGGTTGTTAAGTCACGTTAAAATAGGACGTAACTTTACTGCCCGTGGTCGTGAAGGGGTTAAGATGGTCTACAAGCTGGTTTCCATACTCCAGCATCCGCGTGTCCCTTTCCAGGGGTGGAAGCATCTTGCCAAATTGACTCTTGTAACGTGGATCTAACAGAGTGAAAACCCAGTAGTCAGCACTATTTCTAATACTAACTAAACGGACATAATGTTGCAGATAGCACATCAAGAAGGCACTCATGTGTCGGACGCTTCCATGTGGTCCAAGTCCATGTTGTGTTGGTGGCGGGGTAACGCTCAAGTTTGCCTCTTCCGTCCCCTTCCACCAACCACAGACAAAAGAGACAGGATCACTATCTTCTTTGTCTCCAGAGTTTTCTGTGCCATTGTAACGGGGTGCCAGGGGCGCCTCGGGGATTGTAGTCGTGGCCCCGGTTTCACTCAGGCTAACCCCCGGTTCCGCCGTCACTACTGGGACAGGGGATTGTTCTGTGGGGCAGAGTGTGGTGTAAAAGAGCATACTTTCAGCCGCAGGAAGACTCTTCAGGCAGGGATCAGATAAACCAGACGACATCTTTATTGCACAGAGTTTCACAGACAGCTCAATGCACGGATTTTGTAGCGCACGGTCACAATTCCTGTCCGCGGAAATCTTTCCTTGTTGTCTCCTCTAGTGGGGATGTGCCCGGCTACTCCACTTCACCTAGGCTCCCACTCCGGCTAACACAGACTGGACCCACACCAATTCTGCTTCACCCTTGAGGACACTTCTCTTCTTCCCTTCTTTCTTTCTTTCTTTCTGCCCACTCAGCTCCACACTCTGCCCCTGGCTGTTCCTTCTCCCCCGTCCCGGAATCAACTGACTTCAACACACACACACTTCTCTCTCTAAGCTGCCGGCTCCTCCTCTCTCCTGCCCTGTTTCTATGGGGACAGCCGTCCCACCCGGGCTCTAGGGGAAAACCCACTGCACAGTAAAAACATGTTTATTAATAACATCAACAGTAACTACCCCAGAGTGAGGTATCTTCAGGGGGAAACTGCACCTCCTTGTAAGGGGTCTGCCCACCCCTTACATTCCTCCCCACTTTAAGCCTAAGCCTCCCGGCAAGGCTCGAACCTGTAAAACACAATTTAGCAGCAAGGCAAACTTTGGATAAAACTTTAAAACCTTCATAAACAAAGTCAACCACTGAGCGCCCAAGTTCTGCGCCCGGAGTCCCTCCTGGGAGCTCCCGGCCTTTGTAGGCAGTGTGCCCGGAGGCCTTCAGCAGGCACTCCCGGTCTTTGCTGGTCGTCTGCCCGGAGGCTTTCACAGCACTCCCGGTCTTTGTAGATAGGAGGACAAACAATAAAGTCTTCCTTAACATCACGGAGGGAGCCCCTGGCTCAGTCCAGCATCAGGCTCCTTCCGGGCTCGGTAACTTAAACATGGTTGCAAACTGTGGAACTTTTCCGGCTCTTTAACAACACCGGTCTTCAACACGAACATGTCCATCACCTACGGTCGTTACGGGTCACTCGGGATGGTAAGCGTGCTGCCATTCGGCCCGCTGAGCCCTCACATAATCGGAAAGGGACTGACCTGGCAAGCGGCGCAGCCTCTGGAACGGTTCGTAGTTGACTGGTGGTTCTGGCGCCTCTGTCTCCGGTTTTGCCTCTTCAACCCCCGACGGGGGTGACGGGGTCGCTGAACGGGACGGACGGGGACTACCCACGACGATCACCGGGTGTGTGACCATACTCTGGTGGATCGCTAACACCGCCGGTGTCCCCTTGTCTGGGTCAGCACTCAGTCCTGTCATGACTTCTGGCGACACCGCCAGCGTGTTTCTCAGCCGGGAAATCTTAGCCAGCACCGGTCTCTGCTGTGTACGTCTCCGGTACTGACACTCTTCCCATCCGATCTCTTGCAGACCTTCTTGCAATGGCGACGGGGACAGTGGAGATGCTGGAGAAGGTGGAGGCGGGCCTTCTTTTCCCGCTCTTGGGTACACTCCACCCCCAGTCTCGCACATCAAGTCGACCCGGCCAAGGCGGCTCTTCTTTTTTCCTGTAATGCCGCCCACTTCACATATCTTCATCAGCATCTTGGGGCCAGCACCTCCCCTCTTTGAGCGGCGCACTCCGCACTTCTTTTTCTTCACCGGCCAGCCCCAGGCTTTTCTTTTCGCGCCAATTCTTCGCGCGCTCACTGTGTCCATGAAGACGACGGCCATCTTGCCGCCATCTTGTGCCCGGTCCAACGCCTTAGGCACCACTTCTTCTTCCCACCATGGGATCGGGACCCCTTGCATATAATCCGGATCCTGCCGACTACGCCACATGTAACGGGGTGCCAGGGGCGCCTCGGGGATTGTAGTCGTGGCCCCGGTTTCACTCAGGCTAACCCCCGGTTCCGCCGTCACTACTGGGACAGGGGATTGTTCTGTGGGGCAGAGTGTGGTGTAAAAGAGCATACTTTCAGCCGCAGGAAGACTCTTCAGGCAGGGATCAGATAAACCAGACGACATCTGTATTGCACAGAGTTTCACAGACAGCTCAATGCACGGATTTTGTAGCGCACAGTCACAATTCCTGTCCGGAGAAATCTTTCCTTGTTGTCTCCTCTAGTGGGGATGTGCCCGGCTACTCCACTTCACCTAGGCTCCCACTCCGGCTAACACAGACTGGACCCACACCAATTCTGCTTCACCCTTGAGGACACTTCTTCTCTTCTTTCTTTCTTTCTTTCTGCCCACTCAGCTCCACACTCTGCCCCTGGCTGTTCCTTCTCCCCCGTCCCGGAATCAACTGACTTCAACACACACACACTTCTCTCTCTAAGCTGCCGGCTCCTCCTCTCTCCTGCCCTGTTTCTATGGGGACAGCCGTCCCACCCGGGCTCTAGGGGAAAACCCACTGCACAGTAAAAACATGTTTATTAATAACATCAACAGTAACTACCCCAGAGTGAGGTATCTTCAGGGGGAAACTGCAACTCCTTGTAAGGGGTCTGCCCACCCCTTACACCATCACCTCTTCCTCCTCCTTGGCTCCTGCACCTCACTACCAGTTTGTCCATTACCATGAGTCCGCCTCCATCGATGGGCTACACCCTCCCATGACACCCACCTGTGTGAACACTGTCCGGACCTTACTAGAAATGAGGAAATGGTATTCCTTCCTCATTCTCCTCTGCTTTCTCCTATTCCTCTGGGACACCCACCTCCTCGGGCAGACTATGCTGATGACGGCATCATCAGTGCTAACCATCTTTGTAGTCATTTCAAAACTATGCAGGAGGGTGCAGAGGTCTGTCATCTGTGAGCACTCTGCATTTGTGATTTGCCCAACATCTGTACTGCGCTGTCCAAGCTTATGAGTCATGGCATAGTGCACCAGAGCTCGCTGCTGTTGCCACAGTCAGTACAACATGTGCAGAGTGGAATTCTACCATGTTGGCACATCGCATAGCAACCGGTTAAATGGTAGACTGAATGTCCTTTGTAGTGTTGCAAGTCGATTAGCCACGGGGTGCAAACAGTGGAAGTGAGCACACACCATCCGTGCGTTCTGCAGCAGCACATCCGGCCCAGGATAGTGGGCTAGAATTTTCTGTAGAACCAGGTTCAGGACATGAGTCATGCAAGGTACATGTGTGATGTTGCCCAGGTGTAGAGCTACTAACCGGTTTGCACTGTTGTCGCTCATTGCCTTCCCTGGCTCCAGTGGAGACAGCCATGGATCAAACTCTGCCCGGATAGAGCTCCACAACGCTGCAGCTGTGTGACTGTGTTCTCCAATGGAAATTAATTTCAGCACTGTCTGATTGCGTTGAGCCCTGGCTGAGCTGTACGGAGGTGGGGGGATTCTCACTACACTCTTGGAATGTATGTTACATTAAGTGAGAGGATGAGGGCACAGGTGGAGGCCCTAGAGGAGGTGGAGGAATCATAAAAGAAAGTGGTAAATCTAGAGGCTTGTCACGCGAGCCTTGGGGATTTCAACACTTGGTAATCAGTCCCTTCCCTGCCTGCCCCAGCAGCCACCAGAGTAACCCAGTGCCCAGAAAGCGAGATGTAATGCCCCTGGCCATGCTTTCTTGTTCAGGTGTGAGTGGTGAAATGCACTCTAGGAGACACAGAGGTTTTTTTTTAAGAAAAAGGTAATCTTGGCTGTGATAAGGCCGTAATTTAGGTTGATGCAATCTAATCATGCATCCCTCTTAAACTGTCTGCAGTCCAAATTATGAGTCACTCGTGGTAGCATGCATTACCCTCTCTTTCACTCACACCAGAGAGACGTGCTCAGATATGAATAGAAAGTAAGACTGATTTATTTCCGGAAGTGTTACAAATATATATAACCTTATTGGCTAGGTGCCAAGAATACGTAACACGTCTCCTATTGGATAAACTAGATACAGCTTATTCTGTGATATACAATTTACTGTAATGTGCTTGGTTCCTCATTTATATTAAGCAATGTCAGCATGATTCACATATATCAAAGTATATTCCCGTGACACAACTTCCTCTTTTTGCATAAACCAGTATATACGAACAAAGCACACAGGACTTCACGGTTCTCGTAACCAGCAAGTACTCCACCTGCTGCAAATAGACAGACATTTTTACACCGGTAGACACAGGTCAATACAATGACATAACAATAAGGACACTATATACACCATCCAGGTGGCTGATCTCACCTGCAGATATAACCATATATATCCATATATATGTATCCAGCGTATATCACAACTTCCTCATTTTCCTCTACTTTCAACTCAGAGAAAAACGAAACTATAGAACTTCTGCTTTTCTTAAAGAGCAGACAAAAACCACATTACATAAATTACAGACAGCTTAAGGTGAACCTGACCACCTTGGTGTGAGATCTCTTAGGACGGCTTATCTCATGCGAGATGGCGGTCATTAGGTGTCTAGACTGGGACAGCCCAACCCCCCCTTCGAAATGCAAGTACACGCATGAGGTTTGCAAGGTGAGATTATACAAATGATCTCACCTGCAGCTGGAGTTGCGCAATTCTCCACCTCTCGTGTAGTTGCCTTCCGACTGAAGGTGTCAGCACGGCCGTCCGCCATCCAGAGCTCCGTCCTAAGGTTCGTTGGGCGCCAAATGATAAGGCCGTAATTTAGGTTGATGCAATCTAATCATGCATCCCTCTTAAACTGTCTGCAGTCCAAATTATGAGTCACTCGTGGTAGCATGCATTACCCTCTCTTTCACTCACACCAGAGAGACGTGCTCAGATATGAATAGAAAGTAAGACTGATTTATTTCCGGAAGTGTTACAAATATATATAACCTTATTGGCTAGGTGCCAAGAATACGTAACACGTCTCCTATTGGATAAACTAGATACAGCTTATTCTGTGATATACAATTTACTGTAATGTGCTTGGTTCCTCATTTATATTAAGCAATGTCAGCATGATTCACTGGTCACAAGAATAGCCCAGACTGTCTGAGTTTGATGTCCAAATACAGAACTAGGTGGGGTACACAGTCTGAAACAGCATCTTAAATCTTGTCCTTTATGGATATCTCCAATGATAATTCTTATATACTTATATACTCATAATCGCATCCCTAACAGCTGCAACATGATGGTGTAGCGCAGACACAGCTTTATTAGAGAAGTAATGGCGACTGGGCAACTGGTACTGGGGGACTGCAACAGCCATCAGGTTTCAGAAACTATCTGTATCCACCAAACAGAAAGGCAGCATTTCTGTGGCCAACAGTTTTGATATAGTGAAGTTCAAGCACTTCGCTTTGCCACGTGTGGGAGAAAATCGTCTTTTACATGACCAACACTGCGTGACCGAGGGTTGGCTGCTGTGCTGAGAGAGGGTGGAGTAAAGAGTACATGATCGATGGGTGGACTATGAGGGAGGTGTAGTAGGAGATGTAATGCTGGATTGAAAAACATGTCGTGTACTGTGTCTCACATGAATTAAAAACTCCAGGCATGGTCACTTCCGTAACACCTGACAGGCCCCCACTCACCCCGACTGTAGCGGGTACACAAGAGAAGGTTCTGCGGTCAGAGACCTGTGTTAGAATAGTTTAGACTGTGATGCAGGAGGAGGGAGAAGAAGCAGACGAGGTTGATTTGGTGGCTGGTGGTTGGGTAGGCCCGGTAGCCGCATTTTAGCGCAGTGAGATTTCCACAGTAATGCATGTTGGTTGTACATGTGCTGGCGGTTCATGGAAGTAGTAGTCAAATTATTTGAAATTTTGCCTCTACTGAGTTGTTGTTTACAACGTTTGCTGATAACGAAAGTTGCGTCATCTTTTGCAATCTCAAAAAAGGCCTAGGCTATGCAACCCTTCCTGCTAATTGCAGACCCGCAACCGTTGCTGGCCACAGCCAGAGTTGTGGCTGAGGATGCAGCTTCTCATGGGTGCATAACTACATGTTTGTGCTGGAATCGACACCATAACATCCTCGCCTTCCATCTCATCCTCATCTGCTGAGCTACTCAGCTGCGTACCTCTGGGTTCACACCAAGTGGGATCTACAACTTCATCGTCATGCTTATGTTGTTCCCCTACTCCTCTTCCTGACCTGACATCACATAACAGTATGCGTGCGCATCAGGTATCTGAATCTCATCATTATCACCTTCACCCCTGGGGGTTATCAGTTGACGAGGGTGGGGATCCTGCTGGGACCCTACTTCGTCCGGGCCAGGATCCAACTCACAAAGATTTTGGGCATTGGTGCAGATGCTTTCCTCTTCTTCACTCTGGGTATCTTTGGAGCGGACTCGTAATGAGCGAGTGTAATAGTTACTATTCGCTACTGCACGGATAGTAAGGTGTTTGGGTTACTCATTACATTGCAAGTTTTTGTATATTCATCTTGCTATATTCGTATGTCCCGCCCAGCAGGTTTGGTAACCGATTTGCAGCTACTAAATATGCTGGGCTTCTTAACCAATCATAGTAATGCTGCAGCCATCTTTGTTGTGGCATTACTGTGATTGGCTGGCCACGCATGTGGCTTCTGTCGGGTGCCCCTGCCAGCCACGCAGCAGCTCACAGCAGTGTGCCAGCAGCTGCGGGGATGACAAGCGCTACCGTCACGAGGTGTGCTACGCTGTGGTGATGATCTCCACGGAATTCGTGACATCAGCGTTCGTCACTGACTTCCATGCCCGCCGCGTTCTCACATCAAGTCTCACAGGTGGCCCGAGACTGACTAGCGGTGACGTCACGGGTCGCTCACGATCATGTCTGCTGTAAGGGAGGAGGGAGTGAGCTCTGAGTCTTCTGCTTACACTGACACCACAGCCACACACGCAGCTGTGACAGGGGAGGGGGTCAGAGAAAGGTGTGATAATGCCTTCACAGGTGCTCAGCCAGAGTGCTGGGATCTGTTGCCCTCTGCGGGGATAAGCAGTGGGCAGGATACTGCAGGGAGAGAGCTAGTGCGTGAGGTGGGGGGCTACCACAGCAAATGCGGGCCCCGGGAGCAGTCCTCACGGCAGGGTTCGGCTACCGCTGCAGAGAGAGAGATAGTGCGTGAGGTGGGGGCTGCTACAGCAAATACAGGGCCCCGGGAACAGGCCTCACAGCAGGGTTTGGCTACTGCTGCAGGGAGGGAGCCAGTGCGTGAGGTGGGGGGTGCTACAGCAAATGCTGGGCCCCGGGAACAGGCCTCACAGCAGGGTTCGGCTACTGCTGCAGGTGGGGAACAGGCAGTTGAGAGTGGGGCTGCCCCAAGAGCGATAGTGCTCCCAGGTAAATCTCCTCCATCTCCTCTGTGTGACCCGGTGGTGTATAATAAATCTCCTCCATCTCTGATTGGCCCGATGGTCTGTAATAAACACCAATTATCATATCCTTCTGGTTGTTTACTACATCAATCCTTAACCAAATATTTTCTAATAGATTCTCGTTCTCTGAAGCTTTAATTTCTCTGGAGATGTGATCTTTTTTACATACAATGCCCCTCCTCCTCTTGTTAGTTCTATTCTTTTTGAATAAGTTGTATCCTTCCATCAGTATGTTCCCATCGTGCGTGTCACTCCACCAGGTTTCTTGGTCGTTCCACCAGGTTTCTGTGTCACCCCACCCGATTTCACTGTCACCCCACCTGGTTTCTGTAAGGGCGCTGACGCCATCATTGTCCTTCTGAATGAAGAGCTCTAGTTCTCCTTGTTTCCCAGGCTTTGTGCTCTGTTGCTCCCCTTTTCTTATATTCCTTCTAAGTATCCTGTCCTCTGTACCACACCTCGAATCCTTGGTTAGTTTGTCCTTCAGCTGCATGTTCTTCTCTAGCATTTTTCTTCTCAGCCCTTTCTCTTCTAGTATAAAGCACTCCTGATGAATGTGGCAAGTGTTCTGGCAAATGTGTGTTTTCCAGGTTTTGTGAGTTGTAACCCGTCTCTAGTGAGGAGTCCATTGTAGAGGTAATTCACACCATGGTCCAAAAATCCAAATCCTTGCGGTCTGCACCACCATCTTAGGCAGTTGTTCACTTCTAGGATCCTTATCCATCTCCTGATGCCATGACCATCAACTGGGAGGATGTTAAAAATACGGTTGACGTGACATATGCCAAGCCAGTATATTAATGATTGGAGAGAAATAGGTGCAAAAACATATGTGGATTTATTCAATAAAAGTTAAAGTCATTACAGAAAAATAATGTCTTGGCTTTAGTTAGTGAAGAGAAATAGATAAGATAGAGAAAAAAAGAGAATTTTGTTTACTTACCGTAAATTCTTTTTCTTATAGTTCCGTATTGGGAGACCCAGACATTGGGTGTATAGCTTCTGCCTCCGGAGGACACACAAAGTACTACACTCAAAAGTGTAGCTCCTCCCTCTGAGCTTGTACACCCCCTGGAGAACCAGATCTAGCCAGTTTAGTGCAAAAGCTGAAGGAGAATAGCCACCCACAAGTAAAAACAGAGCAAGCACCGGAACAACCGGAGCCTCTGTCTACGACAACAGCCGGTGATAACACGCGGAACAAGAAACTGCCAACAGGCAACAGGGAGGGTGCTGGGTCTCCCAATATGGAACTATAAGAAAAAGAATTTACGGTAAGTAAACAAAATTCTCTTTTTCTTTATCGTTCCTATGGGAGACCCAGACATTGGGACGTCTCAAAACAGTCCATGGGTGGGAATAAACAGAAAAACTGAGAAGTAGGCGGAGCCTAACTTCACAAGTGGGCGACAGCCGCCTGAAGGATGCGTCTGCCCAAGCTCGCATCAGCCGAAGCTTGAGCATGCACTTGGTAGTGCTTTGAAAAGGTATGCAGGCTAGTCCAAGTGGCAGCCTGACAGACTTGCTGAGCCGTAGCCTGGTGCCTAAAAAGCCCAAGAGGCACCGACAGCTCTGGTCGAGTGTGCCTTGATCCCCGGCGGGGGAGGCACCTGAGAACATAGGTAGGCATCCGAAATGGTCGACCTAATCCAACGGGCTAAGGTCGGCTTAGAAGCAGAGAGGCCCTTACGCCGACCTGTGGTTAGCACAAAAAGAGAGGTGCACCGCCTAAGAGCAGCGGTGCAAGACACATAGATCCGGAGCGCCCGCACCAGGTCCAGAGTATGCAACGCTTTTTCAAAGCAATGAACAGGAGCCGGACAAAAGGAAGGTAGGGTAATGTCCTGGTTAAGATGGAAAGGAGAAACCACCTTAGGGAGAAAGTCCGGAGTCGGACGGAGAACCACCTTGTCTTGATGAAAAACCAAAAAAGGTGACTCCGAAGAGAGCGCAGCTAAATCAGAGACTCTCCTGAGGGAAGTTATGGCCACTAGAAAGACCACTTTCTGTGAAAGACGAAACAAAGAAACCTCCCTAACAGGTTCAAAGGGGGGTTTCTGCAAAGCCGTGAGAACCAAATTGAGGTCCCAGGGATCCAAGGGCCGCCGGTAAGGCGGAATGATGTGAGACGCACCTTGCATGAAGGTGCGGACCTGAGCCAGCCGGGCGATACGCCGTTGGAACAGCACTGACAGAGCCGAGACTTGTCCCTTGAGAGAGTTAAGGGACAGTCCCAGCTGCAGACCGGACTGTAGAAAAGACAGAAGGGTCGGCAAGGAAAAAGGCCAAAGAGAATGGCTGGAAGAGCGACACCAGGACAGGAAAATTTTCCAAGTCCTGTGATAGATCTTGGCAGAGGAAGACTTACGGGCCCGAGTCATAGTGGAGATGACTTCAGGGGGGATACCAGAAGCCGTCAAGATCCAGGACTCAAGAGCCACACTGTCAATCTGAAAGCCGCAGAATTCTGGCGGAAAAACGGACCTTGTTGAGAGTGGGATCTGGAGGGCCAAAGAGACTTACAGGGGAGGAGACATGTACTCAGTGAGGAGTGTCTCTCCCCTTTGTAGAACGGCCGCTGGGCGGAGCCGCGCTGTCCCTCTGCATGAATGACATGTGAGGGCAGTGAAACCGAAAGTAGGCCTCCGGCAAAGCCAGGGCCTAAATTTGAGCGGTGCGGCCGGCGCGCAGGCACCATCGGCGCGGTTCTCAGGCGACAGCCAGAGAACCCGCCGGAAATGTCATAAAAATCACTCAGCACACTCTCCCACAACAATAAAGTGCAAGGGACCCCCATATATAAACGTCTCAGGTACTTAGCTTGCTGAGACGAAGGGTTCCAAGTCCCTGGGGATGAGTGCTCCGGTCCAGCAGGATCCTGAAGGGCCGCGGATGGAGACCGGTCTCCTGCCAAGCATGGAGAACTGTGCTGGCTCCCACTTCAAGCCAGAGCCCCGGAGGGATGGTGAAGGAGCATGGCATGTAAGGCTCCAGCCTTGGAATCAACCTTAACAGCACCGCCGACAAAGTGGGGTGAGAAGGGACATGCCGGGGGTCCAGGCTTGGACCCGCTTTTCTTCAAACTCTTTCCAAAAATGAAAAATAAGATGAGACTGCATGTGTGGATGTATGGCTCCTGAACACAAAGCGATAAACTGGCTAGATCTGGTTCTCCAGGGGGTGTATAAGCTCAGAGGGAGGAGCTACACTTTTGAGTGTAGTACTTTGTGTGTCCTCCGGAGGCAGAAGCTATACACCCAATGTCTGGGTCTCCCATAGGAACGATAAAGAAAGAGTTAATTTGTCTTACATAGCTGTGATGTTGTGATAAGCCGTCGTCTCTCTGGATCGTCTGGGTGAGAATGGTCCCATTCTAACCCTTTGAAGTGTGGTCTGCTTTTATAATTCAAACCCCACCCCTTGATTCTCCTTGTCTCTTTAAATGGTCTTTCAAGAACTAACTATCATTTTTAGCTATGGTATTATGTCATATCACGTGATCCATAATTTGCAGAATAAGTGTCCTGCGCAGTGGAGACTTGTAAAACTAAACCACTTTACCATAGAATGTAAAATATATAGACCCTTTTGAAGCTCGCTGACCCTTTGACCTTAGTGTAACACTAAGAAGACTCTCAATGCTAATTTCAGGTCTTTACTCAAATTCCAGATAGAATATAGCACTACGCTGTCAGCTTTGATGAACAATGTCAGATGGCTTTGGTTCTACCCATGTCAGATGTCTCTAGCTAGAAACTTCAACTCACAGGCTCTCTTAAAGGGATGGGCAAAATACACACATTATATGAATGTATGTATTCAAGTTTATGAATCAAATCTCCATAAACTCACTATTTTACAGTCCCTCCTTTTGAAGATTTGATGAATCCCCGGGAAACCCTAACTCATTCATCATCATTCGTATCACATACATTCTTGTTGAAAATTCTAGACCAATATCTGACTTGATAAACCAATCTGAAACTTTCTGTCAAAAAGTCATCTTGCGATTTAACATTCCTCTGAGAATGTTGTCTTCCTTTTTCATTTCTATTTTTATATTCTTATATATCTTCTGAATTCTACCCATCACAAAAACTTGATAAATAATACACATCAAAACTAATAAAAATATGATTATGATGGGATTAAATAAAACATTTCCAACCGCTGACTGAAAAGATGACGGAGACCAGGAATGTACCGATTTCCCAAAACTTTTCCACCAAGTTCTACCTGACATTCCATTCGTGTTCAATATCACTTAATTCACCTTGTTCATGCCTGAATATAATTTCTGCTTCCTTTAACTGTTTCGTTAATAAATCTAACAAACCCTTATCTTTCTTTATTTCACTTGTCCACATATCCCAAGGAAAATCATTTATTTGTGATAAATTAAATTGTATGGGAAATGCCGTTAAGTTTCTCTTTCCTATAGAAGTGATATTAAAACTTCCTTCCTTCTTTGAAAGAGACCTCACATTTCCTTCTATACAATACAAACCCATAGGTAGGTTTTCCTTATGTACACAAGTAGAATAGAAAGCAGAAACCATTTATGTCTCAGACATGACCTGGAAACAAATCTTATTTGGACTTACAGGAGTCACCAGATCATGTAGTGTCTGTACAGTCTCTATTCTCGCATGACAAGAAGAATGATTATGAAAACATGAATGATAGACCACCTTATCCTGTCCAGGTAGACACATCACCTTAGAAACAAAATGTAAACATGAAGAAATGTCTTAATTGTTCAGTGTTCACTCCATCAAATGCAAAATCTGTGTACTGCAGTTGATAGAACACCTGTTGTGTGTTACTCACAGGTATACCCAAAACTGTTACAGGAACAATAGTCCCCTCTCTTCCGATCACTGGGATTAGTGATGTGCCAACACAAATGTTTCGTTCACATCCTAACCACTTATTTACCCACAAATCCGTATGATTGAATGCAAAGTCATACTCTACAGGTAAATTTCGCAGTATTCCCAGTGGAGTAATTCCACTCTGTAAAGCTTGAGCAATCATTTTCAGATTAGAGGAATACTCTACCTGTATCTCCAGGCACGCTTTAGCTACTTGTGTTTCGTGTGTGCTTTCCACGAGAGCTAATGTAGCATCCTGTAGATGTGACACGGAAGACCCTAGTACAGCAGCTGTATTCATAACCATCTTTTCAAGAAGTTGATTCAAACTTTTCTGAATCTTTACACCTTTTCCTCCAATAAAACCAATATTATCCAAATCTGACTTAAGTGTCTGTATATTCATGGTATTAGTCAGACTTCCCACTGTCCCAATTCCTCCCAGAATTCCTTCTAACACTCCTCTCTTACTCCTAGTCCCAAACCATTGTTCTATCCCCATCTCCATGTTTATGAGATGTGATTGACACTGAGGAAACCTGGTAGAGATTTTCCAATGAGACATATTGAAAGTCCATACCATTGTCATAAATTCTCCATCCCTTAATAAGGACTTAGACTGAAATTGATTAATTTGGAAAGGAGTAGATGGCATGAATCTTGTGTTTGTGCATGCATTATCTGCTGCTGACCAAATATTCACACTAACGTCTTTACAATGTCTGTAATGTGTCTTTGTTTCCACGCAACACTGGTAAATTCTAAGATGGATTTTCTATGGAAAAAATGAAATTATCATCCATCCATCCATCTGATATTACCAATCTGACCTCTGTTAATGACATTAGTTGGACTGTTTAAAAAACTTCCCAAAAATGATGAATTTTTGGTCCATGTCATCAGAGACTCAGAAGGCAATGTCAACCTTGTGTTACATTTTAACATTATGGGAAATGTGTTTTCTTTATTATGTACTGTCTGTGGTGAAACCCTTATTTCCGGAACTATAGTGTTAGTAACGGTAAACACTACAGATACCTGAACTTGCACAGGTTCCCGTGTTATCTGGAAATTCCATGTTTTGACCCAATCTTTATCTCCTTCTGTAATGGAGAGTAAAGAAGGATCCAGAATTTTCCCAAAAACCTGAGTTTTTAACAAAATTTCTGTTTTGGATCTTCCAAACTTTCCCCTAGCAATCATGTCATTTGTAATATCACCGGACCATATAGCAGGTTCATCACCTCTGATCTCTATGTTCCAGTATAGTACATCTGTAGGAGAACATTCCCATGTACCCTTTTATTATTGTGTACATATTCTCCTTGTAATTGTGTGAATCTAGTTTTAGGTCCTGCAATAGCATGTAATATTATGTCTGTGTCGTGTATGAAATGTAATTCAATACAACATTTTGTTCCATATCCCATGCAGATATTTCCTGTTATCTCCACAGAATCATCCGTGATGTTCTCTGTCAGTAAGTTCAATGTCTCTGATCCTCTCGGTCTTCGTGAATGTTGAATCTCTCTAGTCCGCTCATTCACATCATTGGCGATTGTTCTTTGATGTAACTTGTAGACAATGACTGAAATAAAGCAAAGCAGCAGGAAAGTAGATCCCATCACATAGAAGCTTGTCTTGTGCTTGGGAAAATGTTCTTTTTCCAGAAGGCTTGATGTCATCTTTTCTTCAAAGTCTTTCGGTTCCTTATTCCAGTTCTTATAGGAATCCATTTCTTCCTGGAAAGAAATGCAGTATCATTATTTTGCTACAAATATTTTGCACTGATCAATGTGAACCCACACTTTGTGTTTTTCGGGTCTTTTTTACCACATTTGATGCTCGTTGCACAAGAATCATGACTTGTCCCATAGTCTCAAGGACTTCAAACAGACCTTCCCAATTACACTCCCATGGACCACTCTTGCGAAAGGTTTTGATCATCACTAGAGCACCTTTCTTGAATTTGGACTCATAGGGTGGCTCCATTTTCTGCATTCTCGATGCCGCATATGGCAGAATCGCTTTCAGGTTCTCCTGTAGCGATCTCAACCATTGGGACCTTGAGATAGCATCTTTTTGTGGAGTGGATAAAAATGGCTCATGTGGAAACCACAATGGCATTTTCCTTCCAGTCATCAACTCAAACGGAGTGAATTGAGTTGTAGAAGAGATTGAACCTCTTATACTCATGAGTATGAAGGGTACCTTGTCAACCCAAGTGTTACCTTTGTCCAAAAGCATCTTTGCAATTCTGGATTTGATAGTTCTATTCATTCTTTCCACAATTCCCGCAGATTGTGGATGATAGGGAACATGAAATTGCTGTCGTGCCCCTAGAATAGCACAAGCAGTTTGCATGATTTTACCTGTGAAATGGCTTCCTCGATCGGAGGTAATCATCCTTGGGATCCCCCAAGTGCAAAAGACATGTTGTACCAATTCCCTTGCTGTGGACAAAGCATCATCTTTCCTAACAGGTAATATTTCTACCCATTTTGAGAACACATCTACCACAATCAATGCATACCTGAGACCATGTTTACCTGAGGGTAAAGGACCAATATAGTCTATTTGCAGTGTAGACCATGGACCATCTGCAGGTGCGATTCGTAGAAGTGGTGGCTTCTGTCCTTTAGGTCTTGGATTTATTTGGGCACAAATGAGACATGATAGTACAACACTTTGAACTGTTTCGTCCATTTTTTCCCAATAAAATTTCTCCTTGAGAATGACTAACAATTTCTGTTGACCCAAGTGACCTAAGCTCTCATGGTTGTATCGAGTGAATTCTACCTGTAGATGTTTTGGTACAACGGGACGCAATTCTCCATTTGAATTGTGACACAAAGAAGGGAATTTTGTTACTTACCGTAAATTCCTTTTCTTCTAGCTCCAATTGGGAGACCCAGACGATTGGGTGTATAGCTACTGCCTCCGGAGGCCACACAAAGCACTACACTAAAAAGTGTAAGGCCCCTCCCCTTCTGGCTATACACCCCCCGTGGGATCACGGGCTGCTCAGTTTTAGTGCTAAAGCAAGAAGGAGGAAAGCCAATAACTGGTTTAAACAAATTCAATCCGAAGTAACATCGGAGAACTGAAACCGTTCAACATGAACAACATGTGTACCCGAAAAAACCAAAAATCCCGAAGGAAACAGGGCGGGTGCTGGGTCTCCCAATTGGAGCTAGAAGAAAAGGAATTTACGGTAAGTAACAAAATTCCCTTCTTCTTCGGCGCTCCATTGGGAGACCCAGACGATTGGGACGTCCAAAAGCAGTCCCTGGGTGGGTAAATTAATACCTCAAGTTAGAGCTGCAAAACAGCCCTCCCCTACGAGGAGGCAACCGCCGCCTGCAGGACTCTTCTACCTAGGCTGGCGTCCGCCGAAGCGTAGGTATGCACCTGATAATGTTTGGTGAAAGTGTGCAGACTCGACCAGGTAGCTGCCTGGCACACCTGTTGAGCCGTAGCCTGGTGTCGTAATGCCCAGGACGCACCCACGGCTCTGGTAGAATGGGCCTTCAGCCCTGATGGAACCGGCAGCCCAGCAGAACGGTAGGCTTCAAGAATTGGTTCCTTGATCCATCGAGCCAGGGTGGATTTGGAAGCCTGCGATCCTTTGCGCTTACCAGCGACAAGGACAAAGAGTGCATCCGAGCGGCGCAGGGGCGCCGTGCGGGAAATGTAGATTCTGAGTGCTCTCACGAGATCCAACAAATGCAAATCCTTTTTAAACCGATGAACTGGATGAGGACAAAAGGAAGGTAAGGAGATATCCTGATTGAGATGAAAAGAGGATACCACCTTAGGGAGAAACTCCTGAATGGGGCGCAGCACTACCTTGTCCTGGTGAAAAACCAGGAAGGGAGCTTTGGATGACAGCGCTGCCAGCTCGGATACCCTCCGAAGAGACGTGACCGCTACCAGAAAGGCCACTTTCTGTGAGAGTCGAGAAAGTGAAACATCCCTCAGAGGCTCGAAGGGCGGCTTCTGGAGAGCAACTAGTACCCTGTTCAGATCCCATGGATCTAACGGCCATTTGTACGGAGGGACGATGTGACAAACCCCCTGCAGGAACGTGCGTACCTGAGGAAGTCGTGCTAGACGCTTTTGAGAAAATGCCGATAGCGCTGAGACTTGCCCTTTAAGGGAGCCGAGTGATAAGCCTTTTTCCAAACCAGATTGCAGGAAGGAAAGAAAAGTAGGCAATGCAAATGGCCAGGGGGACACTCCCTGTGCCGAGCACCAGGATAAGAAAATCTTCCACGTTCTGTGGTAGATCTTAGCAGACGTGGGCTTCCTAGCCTGTCTCATGGTGGCCACGACCCCTTGAGATAATCCTGAAGATGCTAGTATCCAGGACTCAATGGCCACACAGTCAGGTTCAGGGCCGTAGAATTCAGATGGAAAAACGGCCCTTGTGACAGTAGTAAGTCTGGCCGGTCTGGTAGCGCCCACCGACCGTGAGATGCCACAGATCCGGATACCACGACCTTCTCGGCCAGTCTGGGGCGACGAGCAGGACGCGGCGGCAATCGGACCTGATCTTGCGTAGCACTCTGGGCAAGAGTGCCAGAGGGGGAAACACATAGGGCAGCTGGAACTGCGACCAATCTTGCACTAAGGCGTCTGCCGCCAGAGCTCTGTGATCGCGAGACCGTGCCATGAAAATTGGGACCTTGTTGTTGTGCCGGGACGCCATTAGGTCGACATCCGGCCTTCCCCAGCGGCGACAGATTTCCTGAAACACGTCCGGGTGAAGGGACCATTCCCCTGCGTCCATACCCTGGCGACTGAGAAAGTCCGCTTCCCAGTTTTCTACGCCGGGGATGTGAACTGCGGATATGGTGGAGGCCGTGGCTTCCACCCACATCAGAATCCGCCGGACTTCCTGGAAGGCTTGCCGACTGCGTGTCCCGCCTTGGTGGTTGATGTATGCCACCGCTGTGGAGTTGTCCGACTGAATTCGGATCTGCTTTCCTTCTAGCCACTGCTGAGTCCACGTACCCTGAGCCCTGTGGTGGAGAAAAACTGCTCCCCACCCTGACAGACTCGCGTCTGTCGTGACCACCGCCCAGGATGGGGGTAGGAAGGACCTTCCTTGTGATAATGAGGTGGGAAGAAGCCACCATTGAAGAGAGTCCTTGGCCGTCTGGGAAAGGGAGACTTTCCTGTCTAAGGACGTCGACTTCCCGTCCCATTGGCGGAGAATGTCCCATTGAAGTGGGCGCAGATGAAACTGCGCAAACGGGACTGCCTCCATTGCTGCCACCATCTTCCCCAGGAAGTGCATGAGGCGTCTTAAGGGGTGCGACTGGCCTTGAAGGAGAGAGTGCACCCCTGTCTGTAGTGAACGCTGCTTGTCCATCGGAAGCTTCACTATCGCTGAGAGATATGTTAGTGATTGGGTCGGTGACAGATTTGACTTTGAAAAGTTGATGATCCACCCGAAAGTCTGGAGAGTCTCCAGCGCAACGTTCAGGCTGTGTTGGCATGCCTCTTGAGAGGGTGCCTTGACAAGTAGATCGTCCAAGTAAGGGATCACCGAGTGTCCCTGAGAGTGCAAGACTGCTACCACTGCTGCCATGACCTTGGTGAAAACCCGTGGGGCTGTCGCCAGACCAAATGGCAGGGCTACGAACTGAAGGTGTTCGTCTCCTATAACGAAGCGTAGAAAACGCTGGTGCTCTGGAGCAATCGGCACGTGGAGATAAGCATCTTTGATGTCTATTGATGCTAGGAAATCTCCTTGAGACATCGAGGCAATGACGGAGCGGAGAGATTCCATCCGGAACCGCCTGGTTTTCACGTGCTTGTTGAGCAGTTTTAGGTCCAGAACAGGACGGAAAGAGCCGTCCTTTTTTGGCACCACAAACAGATTGGAGTAAAAACCTTGACCTCGTTCCTGAAGAGGAACAGGGATCACCACTCCTTCTGCCCTTAGAGAGCACACCGCCTGCAGAAGAGCATCGGCTCGGTCGGGATGTGGGGAAGTTCTGAAGAACCGAGGCGGAGGACGAGAACTGAACTCTATCCGGTACCCGTGAGACAAAATGTCTGTTACCCACCGGTCTTTGACCTGTGGCAGTCAAATGCCGCAAAAGCGGGAGAGCCTGCCACCGACCGAGGATGCGGAGAGAGGAGGCCGAAAGTCATGAGGCAGCCGGCTTGGAAGTGGTTCCTCCGGCTGCTTTCTTTGGGCGTGAGTGAGTCCGCCAGGAATCTGAGCTCCTCTGCTCCTTCTGAGTCCTTTTGGACGAGGAGAATTGGGCCCTGCCCGAACCTCGAAAGGACCGCAACCTCGACTGTCCCCTCCACTGTTGAGGTTTGCTTGATCTGGGCTGGGGTAAGGAAGAGTCCTTACCCTTGGACTGTTTAATGATTTCCGCCAATTGCTCACCAAACAGTCTGTCTTGAGATAATGGCAAACTGGTTAAGCATTTTTTGGAAGCAGAATCTGCTTTCCATTCCTTTAACCATAAGGCTCTGCGTAAAACCACGGAGTTGGCGGACGCCATTGACGTACGGCTGGTAGAGTCCAAGACCGCATTGATAGCGTAAGTCGCAAACGCAGACATTTGCGAGGTCAAGGACGCCACTTGCGGCACTGATGGACGTATGACAGAGTCCACCTGCGCCAGACCAGCTGAAATAGCTTGGAGTGCCCACACGGCTGCGAATGCTGGAGCAAACGACGCGCCGATAGCTTCATAGACAGATTTCAACCAAAGGTCCATCTGTCTGTCATTGGCATCTTTAAGTGAAGCCCCATCTTCCACTGCAACTATGGATCTAGCCGCAAGCCTGGAGATTGGGGGGTCCACCTTTGGACACTGGGTCCAGCGTTTGACCACGTCAGGGGGAAAGGGATAACGTGTATCCTTAAGACGTTTGGAGAAACGCTTATCTGGATAAGCATGGTGTTTCTGGACTGCTTCTCTGAAGTCAGCGTGGTCCAGGAAATGGAAATGGAATTTCTCCTGCTGTGCTGCTGCCTCCTCCGCTGGAGGAGAAATATCCAGCAGTCTATTGATGGCCGCTATAAGATCATTCACCATGGCGTCACCATCAGGGGTATCCAGGTTGAGAGCAGTCTCAGGATTAGACTCCTGATCACCTAGCTCTGTCTCATCATACAGAGAATCCTCTCGCTGAGACCCTGACCAGCGTGATGACGCCGAGGGTCTCTCCCAGCGAGCTCGCTTAGGCTGCCTGGGACTGTCGTCCGAGTCAGAGCCTTCAGCCTGTGATGCCTGGGACCCCCTTGGAGCACGGATTAGTTCCAACTGAGGGGGACCGGGGAACATTGAATCAGCAGTACCCATGGTCTGAGTGACCGGCCTGGACTGCAAAGTTTCTAGAATTTTTGTCATAGTCACAGACATCTTATCAGCAAAAACTGCAAACTCTGTCCCCGTCACCGGGGCAGGGTTCACAGGCGTCTCTGCCTGGGCCACTACTAGCATAGACTCCGGCTGACGAAGTGGCACAGGGACCGAACATTGCACACAATGGGGGTCAGTGGAACCTGCCGGTAGATCAGCCCCACATGCGGTACAGGCAGCATATGAAGCCCGTGCCTTGGCACCCTTGCTTTTTGCGGATGACATGCTGTTGTCTCCTCAGAGCAATATAGGGGTATAAGCCAAGAAGCGACCGTACAGTGCAATATATAGGTACAGACAAAAGTACACAAAACAACACTGTGGCACTAGTGGGGTCAGCACCTAGGTGCTGCTTACCGCCCGCTTAACAGCGGGTGTGTGGTCGCCAGAATCCCTTGTCTGGGTCTCCCAGGGCTATGTCCGTTCTCCAGCTCAGACTGCGTGCAGGAATGGCTGCCGGCGTCCTGTGAAGAGGGGCGGGCCGTGGGCGTGCTGCAGACAAAGAGCGGGAAACTGGCGTCCCACTGTGCCCAGTGAGAGGGCTGGAGTATGTAAATAAGACTCCAGCCCTCGGCGCTGACTATTGTACAGCGTCTCTCCCCTTCCCTGACTGACAGGGCTGGGGGCGGGAACGAAACGTAACTAGGCCGCAGAAGCCGGGGACTAGATTTATAAGCGCTGCCGTCGTAAAAGCACGGTCGGCGCGAAGTCCCCGGCGCACCACAAGTCTCAGCCGCGCCGCAGTCTCCATGGCGGCCGGCGCGGTAGTTCCCCACACATAAACTCACTCAGCTAAGCTGCAGTGAGTATAACCCAAGCGCGCAGCGCTACTGTCCCCGGCGCACTAGAACACCCAGCAACGCTGGAGTGTGTCTGTGCCTGTCTGTACGGGGACACAGAGTACCTGAATGTTGCAGGGCCTTGTCCCTGACGGTACCCAGCTCCGTATCCAGCAGGATCTCCGGGTCTGTGGACGGAGCCCGGCCTCAGAGTCTGGAGGCCGGTAAGATCCCACTTCACCAGAGCCCTTCAGGGGGATGGGGAAGGAAAACAGCATGTGGGCTCCAGCCTCCGTACCCGCAATGGGTACCTCAACCTTAACAAACACCGCCGACAAAAGTGGGGTGAGAAGGGAGCATGCTGGGGGCCCTGGTATGGGCCCTCTTTTCTTCCATCCGACATAGTCAGCAGCTACTGCTGACTAAACAGTGGAGCTATGCGTGGATGTCTGACCTCCTTCGCACAAAGCATAAAACTGAGCAGCCCGTGATCCCACGGGGGGTGTATAGCCAGAAGGGGGGGGGCCTTACACTTTTTAGTGTAGTGCTTTGTGTGGCCTCCGGAGGCAGTAGCTATACACCCAATCGTCTGGGTCTCCCAATGGAGCGCCGAAGAAACCCCATTTTCACAGATAAAAGGAGGCTTTGGATCATCCTGAGAAGTAACAAGAGAAGGATCTTTTCTCTGTTCTTCTGCAAATGAAGGTATGTACGTATCTGTTCTTTGAACCGCTGAATTCTCAGAAGATTCAGAGTCAAACACTTCCTCTCCTGTCAGGGCAGCTTCTTTGGCTAGAGCATCTGTGGTTGCATTTCCTACAGAAAACTCATCATCAGATCTTTTATGTGCAGCGACTTTCACTATAGCAAACCTATTTGGGGCCCTAGATGCCATCTCAAAAATTGATTTTAGAGTTTCACTGTGCACCAAGGTCTTGTTGGAGGAATCTACATAGCCTCTCCTCTCCCAGACAGGCAGATAATCAGTTAGGGATCTGACAACATAGGAGCTATCACTGTAGATTACCATTGGAGTTTGATCATCAGCTTCATTCAGCTGTAGGACCATTCTTACCGCTTCTATCTCTGCCCTTTGAGCTGAGAAATGACTCGGTAACTTGTGTTTTACCACTTGTCCTCGCTTGGAATAGAAAATTCCATATCCTGTGTGATAGTGTCCTTCCAGAAAAAATCTAGAACCGTCTACAAACACAGGTTCATCTGCGTCTTCCGACTGTCGTCTGAAGAGAAATGGACTTGGTTCATGGAACGTTTGTAGGCAATCATGGGTTTGTCCTTCATACTGCATCAATTGAGGAAGAACATATTTGGCCTTATAATCTACCTCAATTTGATTTGGAGACAATGAGAGCAACCAATGGGCAAATCTCTGATGTGACACAACTGGGATGTTTTTCTCAAAGAGAAGTTTCAGTGTGGAATGTGGCGTTTGGAGAATAACCTTTTGGAACCCGATGATGTGTTGAGTGATTTTTATCGCAAAATACACTCCCACCAGGTGTCTTGTGCACACCTCAAACCCCCTCTCAACAGGTGAGAGAAGCTTAGAGAAGTAACCCAAGATTCTCCATTCCCCCCCTTGCAGCTGCAGCAAAACCACAGAGATGCTTGTCTCTGAAGTGTGTGCTTGAAGAGCAAAAGGTGCGTTCTTTTCCACCATACTTAACGCAGGTGAGTGTTGTAGATCATGTTTCAATTGTGTGAAGGCTTTTTCCTGTTCAACACCCCAGGGAGCAAAATAATCATCATTGTCACCTTTTAAAAGATCATACAAAGGTCTGGCTTTGTCAGCAAAATTTTCAATGAAATCCCTTGAGTAATTTACAAGTCCTAAAAAATGTCTTAGTGCCTTGTGTGATGTTGGAATTGGAAGGGATGAAATTGCCTCAATTCTGTCCTGTAGGGGTCGCCGTGTACCTGGACTTAGCAGAACTCCTAAAAACCTGACCTCAGTCTGCATCAGCTTGACCTTTTTGGTATTCAGTTCCAAACCTGCATCATGCAGCAGCTCAAACAATTCTGCAAGTAGAGTCACGTGCAACTCCTTGTCCTCTGTACTCAACAAGATATCGTCCACATATTGCAATAAACATTCTGGACGAGAAAATTTCGACAAAACGTTTGCTAGCGCCTGATGAAAAATGCTTGGCGACATACTAGCCCCTCGAGGAAGACGACAACATACAAATTGTTGATCCAGGTGATTAAATGCAAGCCTATACTGACAACTCTTCCCAATCGGTATACTGAAGAAACCATTACTGATATCCAATACTGAGAAATACTTTGCCTTTGCATTCAATCTCGACATCATGTCATGTGTATCAGCTACAATCGGTGCAACATTGGGAGTAAACTTATTGAACATCCTCAAGTCCAATAACATCCGATAGCTACCGTCGCTTTTCAGAACACACCACAATGGATTGTTACAAACAGAATTTGCCTTACGTATGACACCTTGAGCCAACAATTCCTGAATAATTTTAGACATCGGAGCAACTGACTCTGGAGGCAACTTATACTGACGCTGTGGAGGCGGATCCCTCCCTTCAATTTTAACAACAACATCCTTCATGGTTCCAACCTCATTCCTGTACTGAGCCCATAAAGAAGGAAACCGCTGTACTATCTCAGTCAATATTTCATCACCACCAGTTTCAGGCCACAAATGATCTGCTGACACTACATCGGTCAAACAAATGGTCCCGACATGACTATATTCAATTGGATCAATAAGTACCGCCTTACAACCGTTAGAGTCTTTCCAAACTGTTTTGTTACCCAAATCAATAATCCAGCCATGCTTTTCCATAAAATCAGTGCCAATTATATTCTCAGTATCCTGATAACACCAAATATCCATTTTCGTTTTCAAAAAACCAGGTATTTCCAAAAAAACATCCTGCGCTAAAGTTACCTTTGTTCCATTTTTACCACTGAAACCAACAATTGTACATACAGGGGAATCTGGCTTTAAATGTAAATCAACATTTGTGACACTCAATTGCGCACCTGTATCAAGGAGAAATGTTACTTCCTGACCTTCAAGATTTACCTTTAAAAATGGTCGACCACAGCTATCCATTGAAACTCGAGTAACAAATTCCAGTGGATGCAGCCTGGGCACCGGCTTTGCTAGTCAGGAGGATGGAGAAGGGAGAAGAGCAGCAGGTGTCTTGCTCCTTCCATCCAATCCCTGTATGGTCATTTCCCTAATTTGTCTGGTCAGAGGTGCATATGGTGATTGGTTATTTTTGTTGTCAGTATGAGTGGGTGCATATGAAGGTGGAGGTGCTGAAGATGGGGGAGGTGCACTGGATGTGTTTGGCATCAGTCCATTTTCTTTACCCAGCCTTTCCTCAGCTCCCGCCCTTAGGAATTTCTAGCATTCCCACTTCAGATGTCCGGGTAGGCCGCAGTAGTAGCAGTGTATATTGCTCTTTCTGTTACCCCCCCCTGAATTCTTGTTTTTAGAATTCAATATGGGTCTTTTGTTTTTGGTCTGTTTTTCCTGGGATACTAATGTGTCAGTGGTCCCCTCTATCATGGCTATTTTTGACTTTACCTGATTTTGCTTCATTCGT
This sequence comes from Anomaloglossus baeobatrachus, assembly GCF_048569485.1. Taxonomy (NCBI): domain Eukaryota; kingdom Metazoa; phylum Chordata; class Amphibia; order Anura; family Aromobatidae; genus Anomaloglossus; species Anomaloglossus baeobatrachus. The sequence goes on from NC_134353.1 coordinate 976,201,045, forward strand.
CTACGTATTCTATCAATAAATGACGTGGCCTCTTGTAGATTGTCCATCCTAGAAGCAATTTCGAATGAAGCAGGGTCTAAATATTTGAACTTTTTAACAAAGGCCTTGACCATGGAAGTCGGTTCTTGATCAGATCCAATTTCCAGTACCATTCTATAAGCCTGTTCGAATTTCACTAAAAATACGAATGGATCCTCCTGTATGTGTGTTTTAAGGTTTTCTAATAATTCGACTGTTGGGGTAGACTCTCCTGTGGTAAAAAGAATTAACTGTCTCAGCCTATCTTCCTTTGTGTCATGGATCAGGTCATCGTGTTCGTTTGGCCTAGGTGTTGCTTGTAACCTTTTTGCCATGTGGGAGGGAAGCCATACCCTGAATATCTTGTTTCTCTGATCATCTGACAGATTATATTTATCCGAATGTGACTCAAAAATGTCCGCATTATGGAAGGCATCCATTTTATCATCATATTTGGGTATGTCTTTAATGATTTTCATTAATTGGTCATGGATTTTAATGTTGAGACGGGCTGCCTTGTCATGTAACTTCTTTTTTCGCAGGCCCTCCTCATTTAGACTCTCGTCCTCAGCTGCGTCCAGCCGTTCCGGAATTTCGGAACCTGAGGCAGGTGCTGCTGAGGCATCTGTCTTGTTCTGTCTTGTAATAACAGATACATATTTAATATATTTCCGTAAGTTTGATATTAAATCTGCTCTTGTTTCCAACTGATCCTCCAGATGTTCGATATGTTCTGCTAATATTGAACAATTTGGACAATCTGTTGTTTCTGCATCTGTGATGTGTGTATCTGTTGTATTGGGTGTATCTGTTGTATTGGGTGTATCTGTCACCATGCAGATGGTGTGTGCTGATTGCTGTGCCCCACCCACCATGGAGTTGTAAGTGTAAACCATACCCAATACATTTTGTATCTTTTTCTGTAACCGTTTCACAGTAAAAAAACTTATCTAACTTAGTATTCTCAATTTCACATTGCCGGTACAGATTTGACCATAACTGTGCGTCAGTATGTGTATGGTCAAATAAATACTCCACATGACTTTGTCTAGAATAATCATGAATGAAATCCATATCTCACCAATATGTGATGCGTTGTCCTGGAATGGCTCCAATCGTCTATGGGTCGATCGTCCTGGAATGGCTCCAATCGTCTATGGGTCGATGGTCCTCTGTGTCCTAGAAGGATTACCCTGGGGATCTCCTGGATTGGAAGTCCTCAGATGTCCGTCAAGGCTTGACACATACGACCTCCGTGCAGCTTGTCACGTCAAACCTCTCCAAGGTTCCGTGATGTAGACACAGTGTACGTCTTTTCCTGCAGTCTTTGGACAGATATTTTACTCACTGACCCCCCTTATCGGACAAAAGGCAGGGAATGACGTAAGAAAAAGGTCCCGCAGCAAGAAAAGGCAGTGTGAAAAAAATCACCACGCACAGAAAACAGCTGTGCCTCTCAATCATTCAGGCTGATGCTCGCCAAATATGTTAAAAATACGGCTGACGTGACATATGCTAAGCCAGTATATTAATGATTGGAGAGAAATAGGTGCAAAAACATATGTGGATATATTCAATAAAAGTTAAAGTCATTACAGAAAAATAATGTCTTGGCTTTAGTTAGTGAAGAGAAATAGATAAGATAGAGAAAAAGAGAGTTCATTTATCTTACATAGCTGTGATGTTGTGATAAGCCGTCGTCTCTCTGGATCGTCTGGGTGAGAATGGTCCCATTCTAACCCTTTGAAGTGTGGTCTGCTTTTATAATTCAAACCCCACCCCTTGATTCTCCTTGTCTCTTTAAATGGTCTTTCAAGAACTAACTATAATTTTTAGCTATGCATTATGTCATATCACGTGATCCATAATTTGCAGAATAAGTGTCCTGCGCAGTGGAGACTTGTAAAACTAAACCACTTTACCATAGAATGTAAAATATATAGACCCTTTTGAAGCTCGCTGACCCTTTGACCTTAGTGTAACACTAAGAAGACTCTCAATGCTAATTTCAGGTCTTTACTCAAATTCCAGATAGAATATAGCACTACGCTGTCAGCTTTGATGAACAATGTCAGATGGCTTTGGTTCTACCCATGTCAGATGTCTCTGGCTAGAAACTTCAACTCACAGGCTCTCTTAAAGGGATGGGCAAAATACACACATTATATGAATGTATGTATTCAAGTTTATGAATCAAATCTTTATAAACTCACTATTTTACAGAGGATTGATGAGAAAACTACCTGCACATCCAGTTCCTTCACTTTCTTCCCCAGATTTTCAGTCTTTGCAGATAGTTGGTAGGTCATTTTTGTGGTGTCGTTTGTGCCTACATGTATCAATAGGAATGGGTGTCGTCCTTGGAACTTAGGAGTTTTGGTATCCTGTCGGTCACGTCATTGATTTTTGCTCCTGGAAGGCAGCATACTTCTCGTGTGACTAAGTCCGGCCTGCAGACAGCTGCCTCTGTGCCTCTTAGTAGTAAGTCGCCCACAACTACCACGCTTCTTTCCTTCCTAAGCACACTATTTTTTGAAGCTCCTGAGTGTTTCTGGGTGACTTTTCTTCTTTTATTGGAATGGTCTCTTCTCGAATTGTGCCATTTTCGTCATTCTGCATGAGGGTTTCATAATGGTTTCTAAAATGTGTGGGTGGTGACTGCTTTGTGATCCGCTGGCTCCTTTTGGTCACGTGTATCCGTTTTTCAGCTTCTTTAGGTGCTCTGAAGCTTTTCTCCATCTCCGTGTCCTGAAGGGTTGCTTCTGCTTTGTCCAAGAAATCCTCACCTTTAATAAGCTTCAGTGTCGCTATTCTTTCTTCCAACCCCTGCAGCTTTTCTTGTATTAGGGCCACTAGTTTACATTTGTGGCAGGTGAAGTTGTCCTTTTTGTCCAGTAAATCCATGAACATTTAGCATGTGCTGCAGCTCACCATATGGGTTTTCACCTCTTCCATATTTGTGAAAGTCAAATGAATATTCCTGTATGTGTAATTTTTTGTTTTTCTTTCTTTTACAGCATGCCAGGCATGGCTAACTAACAATACTTATAAAAGTATTTGCCTAATTTTGAGCAGGCAATTAAAATTGGCAAGAACACCTTATTAGATAGTTTCCTAGTAACTTTTTAGGCCAGTCACTGCTAACTAGCAATACCTATAATTGTGTTTGCATACTTTTAAGCAGCCAGTAATATGTAGTAATACTTATGTACATGCTTCACTGGCAACTGTTTAGCAAGCACTACAAGTACCAATCCCTATTTCTATCATGAAATGTGCCGAGTTTTAGCACGCACACACACACACACACACACACACTCTGCAGGCCCCTATTCTAAACTATCGCTCTCCTATCTATCTCATCTACCTACAATTAAACAGCTACCAAGCAAAGTGTCTAGCAGCCCCGGCGGGAGCACCAGTGGCAGCACCTTCCCCAACGTTTCACATTCACAAAATGGTGCCAACGTTACATGTCCGTAATTTATATGCGGACGGACACATGACTTAGGCAGCCAATCACAGAAGTCCTTGTGTCTGAGCCTTGTGGATGTGCTTAAGTACTCCCTTCTTCTCTGGACTGGTGCTATTAATCAGGTCATTCTAGCTCTGGTTGCAAGCAGGCGGCTTGCTCTCATCTGTAGCATCGTTGCTGAAGCTTTGCTGAACTCGTGCCTGTGTCATCTGTGGATAAGTAGTTCATGCTTTTTTTTCCCCGTATTTTCCTTTTGTGTCTTCATTTAGTGGGTTTGACGAAGAGCTCATCCCACTCATTCCCTATTTAGGGCCAGCACTACGGACACCTGGGGTCAGGAATCCGGCTTCACGCATAGGTGCAGAACCTATCTTGCATGGTGAGGGACCCCAGGGACCAGCTGTAGGCTTGGCCAGGGGTCACCATCTTCCCCTTCCCTTTCGCTCACTTGGTACTTTTCCATACCTAACATGACAAGAACAAAAGAAAGGAACAAGTCAGCTCACCAGTCTTTGAAGCTCAGACAGCACAGACGGTTAATGTGCACAAACCAGCATTGGCAATGAATAAGGACACAGTCTGAAACATGGCTGTTGCTGGCATTTGATATTTTTGTTTTTTATCTGATGTCATACAATATTTTTCATACAATGCTTTTAATGGTTTTGGATTAAACTTTATACCCTTTTAAGAAGCCCTTTGGATGCTGGATTTCTTTGGATGTTTTTCCTAGCATGACAGGAGGCTATGGGCAGTCACCAGATACAGAGGACAGAGGCAACGGGTGGTCACCGGATACAGAGGATGGAGGCGACGGGCGATCACCGGATACAGAGGATGGAGGCGACAGGCGATCACCGGATACAGAGGATGGAGGCGACGGACGATCACCAGATACAGAGGATGTAGGCGACGGGCGATCACCGGATACCGAGGATGGAGGTGACGGGCGATCACCGGATACAGAGGATGGAGGCGACAGGCGATCACCAAATACAGAGGATGGAGGCGACGGGCAATCACCAGATACCGAGGATGGAGGCGACAGGCGATCACCGGATACAGAGGATGGAGGCGACGGGTGATCACCAGATACCGAGGATTGAGGTGACAATGGGCGGTCAATGAATACCAAGGATCAATAAAACGACGGGAGGTCACCTAATACTGAGAACGGAAGCAACGGGCAGTCAGATATCGAGGTGATGACAAGCAGACACTGAATACCAAGGATGTAGGTGATGACAGGCGGTCACGAGATAGAGGACGGAAGCGATGGACAGTCATTGGATACTGAGGACGGAAGCGACGAGCGATCACTGGGTACCTAGGATGGTGGCGACAACGGGCATTCACTGAATACAGAGGATGGAGGAGACAACGGTTAGGCACCAAATACCAAAAGATGGATGGAACTACAGGTGGTCACCAAATACTATGGACAGCGGTCTCTGCCACTGAATACGGAGGACAGGGGTGACGACGGGTGGTCACCAAATACTGAGGGGAATTACATTTTTCTTCAGTTACTTAGGTTATTGTTATCAATGAGCAAAATGCAATTAACCCTTGTGTGTCTGAAGTCTCTGACTGCAGTGTTGGACACATCTGCCTAACACTTCTGCAGAATACTATACAGTCATTCATCGTATGAAAATCGCCTGTGAAATATTCAGAGATATTCGTGGCACTGCAGTAACCACAGGCAATTCCATACAGAGAGAAGCTTCCACGGCACTCGGTATGTGGAAAGCCGAGTATCATTATTCCCTGAGAAGATCTGTGCCTCCATGTCCAGCTCTGACCACTGACTGCATATTATTAACTAGCTGAAGGCACACTGAAGCTCTGACATGTGGTCACTGACATACAGCAGCTGGGTCACAGCTGCAGAGGTCAGGCAGCATTCACACTCGCAGTGGTCAGGCAGCATTCACACTCGCAGTGGTCAGGCAGCATTCACACTCGCAGATCTGTGCCTCCATGTCCAGCTCTGACCACTGACTGCATATTAATAACTAGCTGAAGGCACACTGGAGCTCTGACATGTGGTCACTGACATTCAGCAGCTCAGTCACAGCTGCAGAGGTCAGGCAGCATTCACACTCGCAGAGGTCAAGCAGCATTCACACTCGCAGTGGTCAGGCACCATTCACACTCGCAGTGGTCAGGCACCATTCACACTCGCAGTGGTCAGGCACCATTCACACTCGCAGTGGTCAGGCACCATTCACACTCGCAGTGGTCAGGCACCATTCACACTCGCAGTGGTCAGGCAGCATTCACACTCGCAGTCGTCAGGCAGCATTCACACTCGCAGTCGTCAGGCAGCATTCACACTCGCAGTCGTCAGGCAGCATTCACACTCGCAGTCGTCAGGCAGCATTCACACTCGCAGTCGTCAGGCAGCATTCACACTCGCAGTCGTCAGGCAGCATTCACACTCGCAGTCGTCAGGCAGCATTCACACTCGCAGTCGTCAGGCAGCATTCACACTCGCAGTCGTCAGGCAGCATTCACACTCGCAGTCGTCAGGCAGCATTCACACTCGCAGTCGTCAGGCAGCATTCACACTCGCAGTCGTCAGGCAGCATTCACACTCGCAGTCGTCAGGCAGCATTCACACTCGCAGTGGTCAGGCAGCATTCACACTCGCAGTGGTCAGGCAGCATTTACACTCGCAGTGGTCAGGCAGCATTCACACTCGCAGATCTGTGCCTCCATGTCCAGCTCTGACCATTGACTGCATAACTAGCTGAAGGGACACTGGAGCTCTGACATGTGGTCACTGACATACAGCAGCTCAGTCACAGCTGCAGAGGTCAGGCAGCATTCACACTCGCAGTGGTCAGGCAGCATTCACACTCGCAGTGGTCAGGCAGCATTCACACTCGCAGTGGTCAGGCAGCATTCACACTCGCAGTGGTCAGGCAGCATTCACACTCGCAGTGGTCAGGCAGCATTCACACTCGCAGTGGTCAGGCAGCATTCACACTCGCAGATCTGTGCAGCCTTGGTGTGATTTCCTTTATTCGTATCCTCGGCATCAGACACGACACAAAGCGGATATAGAGAAGCTGTAACAATATAGAAATGTATTCAGACTCCTGTAAGCGCTGATGATCCAGGATCCAATAGTCACATCCATAGCTGCACCACAGGGGGTGAAGTTCTGCAGCGAGGTGACCATTGCTCCAGTCTGTCCATCACCAGTAGAGCTCAGGTACATTACTGGTTAAAAGCCCATCCGAGATCTCTTACTGGGAGGCTGGGAACGCTGGGAAACAGTCACTGGCTGGGAAACAGTCACTGGCTGGGAATCTGGGAGTTCAGACTGTGGCTGAGTGCTGGACCCCTCTTCTAAGAATGAGAGGAAGTCTCGAAGCGTCTGTCTCCGCTCATGTGGGATGCCTTTGGCCCTGAGACACTGTGAGGAGGTTGCACCGGAGCCGTGTGAATGGTGGGGGGCAGCGAGCACCTCGGGGGCGTCTCTTGCACAGTTTTGACTTGTGCCCAGCTCTGGCAGGAGTTCTGCAGCAGTGCCAGTGTCTAGGCAGCCATCACATGACCATGGAGAACACTGATCTCTGTCATAAAGGTCAGAGGTGAGAGAGGAGGTGAAGCTCCCACTCAGGGAGCTCCGGCTCCCGGACCGCTGCAGTTTCTGCCGTTGTCGTCTCGCTCTCAGCTCCCGGATTTTCTTCTCCCTGTTTGATCCGAGATAGTCCATCCACCACGTCTCCAATCTCCCCTCCCAGGAGGCGGTCAGTCTGTGGCTTAAGGTGTCTTTCCAGCTGTCTGTATGGACGGTCTTCATACTGGGTAAGGTAGGAGCAGCCAGCGCTGGGATGAGGGCTCCCACTTTCATACTGTGCCGCAGACAATCCCGCAGGCTGGAGACACCTGAAGAGCTCACATTCACCTTCTCAGATGAGAAAATCTCAAAAATCTGGCATCGAGGCCGGGCAGCAACTCCTCTCTGAGGACAAACCCTGCAGAAATCATGGAGCCATCTGAGGAAAGGCTGAGCTCCAGCACCCTGTGGACGGGACCCTGCCGAAACATTTACCCCTTCATCCTCAGCGATTGACTGGCAGCGATGATCAACCGATGGCTCCTCAGGGGTGGAGTCTGACACAGGGGAGTGTGATCCAATGACAGACGGAAGGATTGGCTGATCTTCCTGTGAGAGTCTCTGAATAAAGAGATCACCGGCCATTGTTAACTGGAAAACCAGAAGACGATCAGCAGAAGAGTCAGGTGAAGCAGCCGCCATGCCTGTCAGGAGAGGAAGCAGAAAGTGAGTGCACAGTACAACCACAGGAGGACAGACAATACTGAGTGCACAGTACAACCACAGGAGGACAGACAATACTGAGTGCACAGTACAACCACAGGAGGACAGACAATACTGAGTGCACAGTACAACCAGAGAGCGAGACAGACAATACTGAGTGCACAGTACAACCACAGGAGGACAGACAATACTGAGTGCACAGTACAACCACAGGAGGACAGACAATACTGAGTGCACAGTACAACCAGAGAGCGAGACAGACAATAGTGAGTGCACAGTACAACCACAGGAGGACAGACAATACTGAGTGCACAGTACAACCAGAGAGCGAGACAGACAATACTGAGTGCACAGTACAACCACAGTAGGACAGACAATACTGAGTGCACAGTACAACCACAGAGCGAGACAGACAATACTGAGTGCACAGTACAACCAGAGCGAGACAGACAATACTGAGTGCACAGTACAACCACAGGAGGACAGACAATACTGAGTGCACAGTACAACCACAGAGCGAGACAGACAATACTGAGAGCACAGTACAACCACAGAGCGAGACAGACAATACTGAGTGCACAGTACAACCACAGGAGGACAGACAATACTGAGTGCACAGTACAACCAGAGAGCAAGACAGACAATACTGAGTGCACAGTACAACCAGAGAGCACGACAGACAATACTGAGTGCACAGTACAACCACAGAGCGAGACAGACAATACTGAGTGCACAGTACAACCACAGGAGGACAGACAATACTGAGTGCACAGTACAACCAGAGAGCGAGTGCACAGTACAACCACAGGAGGACAGACAATACTGAGTGCACAGTACAACCAGAGAGCGAGACAGACAATACTGAGTGCACAGTACAACCACAGGAGGACAGTCAATACTGAGTGCACAGTACAACCAGAGAGCGAGACAGACAATACTGAGAGCACAGTACAACCACAGAGCGAGACAGACAATACTGAGTGCACAGTACAACCACAGGAGGACAGACAATACTGAGTGCACAGTACAACCACAGGAGGACAGACAATACTGAGTGCACAGTACAACCACAGAGCGAGACAGACAATACTGAGTGCACAGTACAACCACAGGACAGACAATACTGAGTGCACAGTACAACCAGAGCGAGACAGACAATACTGAGTGCACAGTACAACCACAGGAGGACAGACAATACTGAGTGCACAGTACAACCACAGAGCGAGACAGACAATACTGAGAGCACAGTACAACCACAGAGCGAGACAGACAATACTGAGTGCACAGTACAACCACAGGAGGACAGACAATACTGAGTGCACAGTACAACCAGAGAGCGAGACAGACAATACTGAGTGCACAGTACAACCAGAGAGCGAGACAGACAATACTGAGTGCACAGTACAACCACAGGAGGACAGACAATACTGAGTGCACAGTACAACCAGAGAGCAAGACAGACAATACTGAGTGCACAGTACAACCACAGAGCGAGACAGACAATACTGAGTGCACAGTACAACCACAGGAGGACAGACAATACTGAGTGCACAGTACAACCAGAGAGCGAGACAGACAATACTGAGTGCACAGTACAACCAGAGAGCGAGTGCACAGTACAACCACAGGAGGACAGACAATACTGAGTGCACAGTACAACCACAGGAGGACAGACAATACTGAGTGCACAGTACAACCACAGGAGGACAGACAATACTGAGTGCACAGTACAACCAGAGAGCGAGACAGACAATACTGAGTGCACAGTACAACCACAGGAGGACAGACAATACTGAGTGCACAGTACAACCAGAGAGCGAGACAGACAATACTGAGTGCACAGTACAACCACAGGAGGACAGACAATACTGAGTGCACAGTACAACCACAGGAGGACAGACAATACTGAGTGCACAGTACAACCAGAGAGCGAGACAGACAATACTGAGTGCACAGTACAACCACAGAGCGAGACAGACAATACTGAGTACACAGTACAACCACAGAGCGAGACAGGCAATACGGAGTGCACAGTACAACCACAGGAGGACAGACAATACTGAGTGCACAGTACAACCACAGGAGGAGAGACAATAGTGAGTGCACAGTACAACCACAGGAGGAGACAGACAATACTGAGTGCACAGTACAACCACAGAGTGAGACAGACAATACTGAGTGCACAGTACAACCACAGGAGGAGACAGGCAATACTGAGTGCACAGTACAACCACAGGAGGACAGACAATACTGAGTGCACAGTACAACCAGAGAGCAAGACAGACAATACTGAGTGCACAGTACAACCACAGAGCGAGACAGACAATACTGAGTGCACAGTACAACCACAGGAGGACAGACAATACTGAGTGCACAGTACAACCAGAGAGCGAGACAGACAATACTGAGTGCACAGTACAACCAGAGAGCGAGTGCACAGTACAACCACAGGAGGACAGACAATACTGAGTGCACAGTACAACCACAGGAGGACAGACAATACTGAGTGCACAGTACAACCACAGGAGGACAGACAATACTGAGTGCACAGTACAACCAGAGAGCGAGACAGACAATACTGAGTGCACAGTACAACCACAGGAGGACAGACAATACTGAGTGCACAGTACAACCAGAGAGCGAGACAGACAATACTGAGTGCACAGTACAACCACAGGAGGACAGACAATACTGAGTGCACAGTACAACCACAGGAGGACAGACAATACTGAGTGCACAGTACAACCAGAGAGCGAGACAGACAATACTGAGTGCACAGTACAACCACAGAGCGAGACAGACAATACTGAGTACACAGTACAACCACAGAGCGAGACAGGCAATACGGAGTGCACAGTACAACCACAGGAGGACAGACAATACTGAGTGCACAGTACAACCACAGGAGGAGAGACAATAGTGAGTGCACAGTACAACCACAGGAGGAGACAGACAATACTGAGTGCACAGTACAACCACAGAGTGAGACAGACAATACTGAGTGCACAGTACAACCACAGGAGGAGACAGGCAATACTGAGTGCACAGTACAACCACAGGAGGAGACAGACAATACGGAGTGCACAGTACAACCACAGAGCGAGACAGACAATACTGAGTGCACAGTACAACCACAGGAGGAGACAGACAATACTGAGTGCACAGTACAACCACAGGAGGAGACAGACAATACGGAGTGCACAGTACAACCACAGAGCGAGACAGACAATACTGAGTGCACAGTACAACCACAGAGTGAGACAGACAATACTGAGTGCACAGTACAACCACAGAGTGAGACAGACAATACTGAGTGCACAGTACAACCACAGGAGGAGACAGACAATACTGAGTGCACAGTACAACCACAGGAGGAGACAGACAATACTGAGTGCACAGTACAACCACAGAGCGAGACAGGCAATACTGAGTGCACAGTACAACCACAGAGCGAGACAGACAATACTGAGTGCACAGTACAACCACAGAGCGAGACAGACAATACTGAGTGCACAGTACAACCACAGGAGGACAGACAATACTGAGTGCACAGTACAACCACAGAGCGAGACAGACAATACTGAGTGCACAGTACAACCACAGGAGGACAGACAATACTGAGTGCACAGTACAACCAGAGAGCGAGACAGACAATACTGAGTGCACAGTACAACCAGAGAGCGAGTGCACAGTACAACCACAGGAGGACAGACAATACTGAGTGCACAGTACAACCACAGGAGGACAGACAATACTGAGTGCACAGTACAACCACAGGAGGACAGACAATACTGAGTGCACAGTACAACCAGAGAGCGAGACAGACAATACTGAGTGCACAGTACAACCACAGGAGGACAGACAATACTGAGTGCACAGTACAACCAGAGAGCGAGACAGACAATACTGAGTGCACAGTACAACCACAGGAGGACAGACAATACTGAGTGCACAGTACAACCACAGGAGGACAGACAATACTGAGTGCACAGTACAACCAGAGAGCGAGACAGACAATACTGAGTGCACAGTACAACCACAGAGCGAGACAGACAATACTGAGTACACAGTACAACCACAGAGCGAGACAGGCAATACGGAGTGCACAGTACAACCACAGGAGGACAGACAATACTGAGTGCACAGTACAACCACAGGAGGAGAGACAATAGTGAGTGCACAGTACAACCACAGGAGGAGACAGACAATACTGAGTGCACAGTACAACCACAGAGTGAGACAGACAATACTGAGTGCACAGTACAACCACAGGAGGAGACAGGCAATACTGAGTGCACAGTACAACCACAGGAGGAGACAGACAATACGGAGTGCACAGTACAACCACAGAGCGAGACAGACAATACTGAGTGCACAGTACAACCACAGAGTGAGACAGACAATACTGAGTGCACAGTACAACCACAGGAGGAGACAGACAATACTGAGTGCACAGTACAACCATAGGAGGAGACAGACAATACTGAGTGCACAGTACAACCACAGAGCGAGACAGGCAATACTGAGTGCACAGTACAACCACAGAGCGAGACAGACAATACTGAGTGCACAGTACAACCACAGGAGGAGACAGGCAATACTGAGTGCACAGTACAACCACAGGAGGAGACAGACAATACTGAGTGCACAGTACAACCACAGGAGGAGACAGACAATACGGAGTGCACAGTACAACCACAGAGCGAGACAGACAATACTGAGTGCACAGTACAACCACAGAGTGAGACAGACAATACTGAGTGCACAGTACAACCACAGAGTGAGACAGACAATACTGAGTGCACAGTACAACCACAGGAGGAGACAGACAATACTGAGTGCACAGTACAACCACAGGAGGAGACAGACAATACTGAGTGCACAGTACAACCACAGAGTGAGACAGACAATACTGAGTGCACAGTACAACCACAGGAGGAGACAGACAATACTGAGTGCACAGTACAACCACAGGAGGAGACAGACAATACTGAGTGCACAGTACAACCACAGAGCGAGACAGGCAATACTGAGTGCACAGTACAACCACAGAGCGAGACAGACAATACTGAGTGCACAGTACAACCACAGGAGGAGACAGGCAATACTGAGTGCACAGTACAACCACAGAGCGAGACAGGCAATACTGAGTGCACAGTACAACCACAGAGCGAGACAGGCAATACTGAGTGCACAGTACAACCACAGGAGGAGACAGACAATACTGAGTGCGCAGTACTACCACAGGAGGAGACAGACAATATTGAGTGCACAGTACAACCACAGGAGGAGACAGACAATACTGAGTGCACAGTACAACCACAGGAGGAGACAGACAACACTGAGTGCACAGTACAACCACAGGAGGAGACAGACAATACTGAGTGCACAGTACAACCACAGAGCGAGACAGACAATACTGAGTGCACAGTACAACCACAGGAGGAGACAGACAATACGGAGTGCACAGTACAACCACAGGAGGAGACAGACAATACGGAGTGCACAGTACAACCACAGGAGGAGACAGGCAATACTGAGTGCACAGTACAAGCACAGGAGGAGACAGACAATACTGAGTGCACAGTACAACCACAGGAGGAGACAGGCAATACTGAGTGCACAGTACAACCACAGGAGGAGACAGACAATACTGAGTGCACAGTACAACCACAGAGTGAGACAGACAATACTGAGTGCACAGTACAACCACAGGAGGAGACAGGCAATACTGAGTGCACAGTACAACCACAGGAGGAGACAGACAATACTGAGTGCACAGTACAACCACAGGAGGAGACAGACAATACTGAGTGCACAGTACAACCACAGGAGGAGACAGACAATACGGAGTGCACAGTACAACCACAGAGCGAGACAGACAATACTGAGTGCACAGTACAACCACAGAGCGGGACAGACAATACTGAGTGCACAGCACAACCACAGAGCGAGACAGACAATACTGAGTGCACAGTACAACCACAGGAGGACAGACAATACTGAGTGCACAGTACAACCACAGGAGGACAGACAATACTGAGTGCACAGCACAACCACAGAGCGAGACAGACAATACTGAGTACACAGTACAACCACAGAGCGAGACAGGCAATACGGAGTGCACAGTACAACCACAGAGCGAGACAGACAATACTGAGTGCACAATACAACCACAGAAAGATACAGACAATACTGAGTGCACAGTACAACCACAGGAGGAAACAGACAATACTGAGTGCACAGTACAACCACAGGAGGAGACAGACAATACTGAGTGCACAGTACAACCACAGGAGGACAGACAATACTGAGTGCACAGTACAACCACAGTAGGACAGACAATACTGAGTGCACAGTACAACCACAGGAGGAGACAGACAATACTGAGTGCACAGTACAACCACAGGAGGAGACAGACAATACGGAGTGCACAGTACAACCACAGAGCGAGACAGACGATACTGAGTGCACAGTACAACCACAGAGCGGGACAGACAATACTGAGTGCACAGTACAACCACAGGAGGAGACAGACAATACTGAGTGCACAGTACAACCACAGAGCGGGACAGACAATACTGAGTGCACAGCACAACCACAGAGCGAGACAGACAATACTGAGTGCACAGTACAACCACAGAGCGAGACAGGCAATACGGAGTGCACAGTACAACCACAGAGCGAGACAGACAATACTGAGTGCACAATACAACCACAGAAAGATACAGACAATACTGAGTGCACAGTACAACCACAGGAGGAAACAGACAATACTGGGTTCACAGTACAACCACAGGAGGAGAGACAATAGTGAGTGCACAGTACAACCACAGGAGGAGACGGACAATACTGAGTGCACAGTACAACCACAGGAGGAGACAGACAACACTGAGTGCACAGTACAACCACAGGAGGAGACAGACAATACTGAGTGCACAGTACAACCACAGGAGGAGACAGACAATACGGAGTGCACAGTACAACCACAGAGCGAGACAGACAATACTGAGTGCACAGTACAACCACAGAGTGAGACAGACAATACTGAGTGCACAGTACAACCACAGGAGGAGACAGGCAATACTGAGTGCACAGTACAACCACAGGAGGAGACAGACAATACTGAGTGCACAGTACAACCACAGAGCGAGACAGACAATACTGAGTGCACAGTACAACCACAGAGCGAGACAGGCAATACTGAGTGCACAGTACAACCACAGAGCGAGACAGACAATACTGAGTGCGCAGTACAACCACAGGAGGAGACAGACAATACTGAGTGCACAGTACAACCACAGGAGGACAGACAATACTGAGTGCACAGTACAACCACAGTAGGACAGACAATACTGAGTGCACAGTACAACCACATAGCGAGAGACGATACTGAGTGCACAGTACAACCACAGAGCGAGACAGACAATACTGAGTGCACAGTACAACCACAGAGCAGGACAGACAATACTGAGTGCACAGCACAACCACAGAGCGAGACAGGCAATACTGAGTGCACAGTACAACCACAGAGCGAGACAGACAATACTGAGTGCACAGTACAACCACAGGAGGACAGACAATACTGAGTGCACAGTACAACCACAGGAGGAGACAGACAATACTGAGTGCACAGTACGACCTGCACAGGAC
This sequence comes from Anomaloglossus baeobatrachus, assembly GCF_048569485.1. Classification (NCBI taxonomy): domain Eukaryota; kingdom Metazoa; phylum Chordata; class Amphibia; order Anura; family Aromobatidae; genus Anomaloglossus; species Anomaloglossus baeobatrachus. Next base: position 976,216,488 of record NC_134353.1, read on the forward strand.
AGGTTGTGCAGTTAGAGGTAATGGGCCCGTGTAGCACCATACTGAGGCCCTGTGGGTACTGACCGGCCAGTGGAGACTGCAGCCTCTGGACCGCCATGTCGTGCTGATGAGGCAGCAGCGGCGACACTTGATTGAGGCAGTGTGAAATCTTGGGCAGATATTTTCCTGGTAAATGCAGCTGACAGGCACTGGAGACGCCACCTACAACACAAGGACCGTCAGCAGATGGCGAATAACAACAGAGGCAGGCGGGAGCGGGGACGTACCTGAGCACTGCACCAGCAGCGTCTCCTGACTGTGCTGAGTACCGAGCAGGATGGTGTTGGAGGCTCTACCAGGATTGACACTCATGTACGCTGGGGGTCCGTCCAACATATGGTCCCATTTAGCCAATGGTACCAGAGGAAATCGTTCATCCATGATATACAGAGAGAACTGAGGAGAAATGGGGGTTACAGCGTCATCTTGAGAAGAGGAGGAAGGCTCTGTACTGCATGATACATGTGTCTGCCTCTATACACAAACACTACGGGAGAGAAGAGAAGAGGAGGCGAGGCAAGGGGAAAAAGAGGAGGCGAGGCGAAAGAGGAAGCGAGGCGAGAAGAAAAAAAAAAGGAAGCGAGGCGAGGGGAAAAAAAAAGGAAGCCAGGCGGGGGGAAAAAAAAGGAAGCCAGGCGGGGGGGAAAAAAAAAGGAAGCCAGGCGGGGGGGAAAAAAAAAGGAAGCCAGGCGGGGGGAAAAAAAAAGGAAGCCAGGCGGGGGGAAAAAAAAAGGAAGCCAGGCGGGGGAAAAAAAAGGAAGCCAGGCGAGGGGAAAGAGGAGGCGAGGGGAAAAAGGAGGCGAGGGGAAAAAGGAGGCGAGGGGAAAAAGGAGGCGAGGGGAAAAAGGAGGCGAGGGGAAAAAGGAGGCGAGGGGAAAAAGGAGGCGAGGGGAAAAAGGAGGCGAGGGGAAAAAGGAGGCGAGGGGAAAAAGGAGACGAGCGGAAAAAGGAGACGAGGGGGAAAAAGGAGGCGAGGGGGAAAAAGGAGGCGAGGGGGAAAAAGGAGGCGAGGGGGAAAAAGGAGGCGAGGGGAAAAAGGAGGCGAGGGGAAAAAGGAGGCGAGGGGAAAAAGGAGGCGAGGGGAAAAAGGAGGTGAGGGGAAAAAGAGGAGGAAAGACAGGGAAAACAGAGGAGGAGAGATGAAGAGGAAAAAAATGAGGAGATGAGGAGAAGAGTCAAAAAGGAGAAAAAAAAAAGTAGAGAAGAGGAGGTAAGAAGAGGCTCTGTGCTGCATATTACATGTCTGCCTCTATACTCATGCACCGCGGGTGAGGAGAGGAGATGAGAAGAGGAGAATATAGGAGACCAGATGAGGAGAAAAAAAAGGAGTCAAGAAGAGGAAGAGGAAGAGGAAGGAAGATGAGGAGAAAATAGGAGGCAAGGATGTCATGGGTGTGTCACGCTTGAGAGACAATTTTGTAGTTTCTGACTGTAGAAGGTCACAGTGTTTGGCTACACAAACTGCTCTCTGATTTTCCCTTTTTCCCTGTTTGGGGTTAAATCGCTTTCTCTTTAGGACCCTGCCGATTTTCTCACCTTTTCAGCTGTTAATCATCAGCACTTCCCTTTGTGTCTTTAAATATTCTCATTCCCCCTTGCTCTCTGCTAAGGATAGGTTTAAAAGCTCTTTACAGGTCTTGAGTGCAAATAGTTGGCTTGTATTCATCTGGAGAAACTTTGAGGTTATTGCAGTTCCTCTCCCTGACAAGTTTGCAGGGGGCAGAGTCAAATTTTTGGTGTTCAAAGAGGCCTGTAAATTGTACTTTAGGCTTTGACCTTACTCTTGTGGGGATGAGGAGCAGCGAGTGGGGAGTGTGATCTTAGTGATACAGGGGGATCTGCAATCCTGGGCTCTCTCTCTGCCACAAGGCTCTGGTTTCCTCTGGTTAGTGGATGAACTTTTTGAAGCCTTAGATCTCATCTATGATGATCCTGAACAAGTCTCCTTGGTGGAGTCCAGGCTGTGTTGCCTCCAGCTGGGAAATTGGTCAGCGGAGACTTATTGTTCAAAATTTTGCAGATGGGCCATGGACACCAGATGGAATGGCCCAGCTCTTAGAAGCCAATTTTCTCAGGGACTATCAGGAAGGTTGAAGGAAGCTTTGGTGATTTATGAGACCCGAATCCTTGGAGGCCGCCATGTCTATAGCCATATGTGTGGATAGACACCTCGGAGATTACATTTTTTGACTGCTTTCCCTGGAGGCCTTTTCTCGGGGCAGCACCTCACTGCGGGAAGTAGAGGGGCAATCTGAGGGTGAACCATCACTCATGGGTTTGGAGGAGCCCATGCAGCTAGGAGGAGCTACTACTTTGCATGTTTCCGCTGATATCCGGGAAAAGAAAAAAGGTTTTTTTTTGTTTTTTTTTTACAACAAAAAAAACCAAAAGTCATTTTATTGGAGTCTGCCACTCAGTTCCTAAACAAACAGGAACAACTAGTACTCGGCTGACCCTTGGTGGTGTACAATCGGGGTGTGTGTTTCTAGGGTTTGTTAACTGTAGACAGTTTATGGAGGACTCAGCAGGAGATTGGTCCAGGAATCTTGGAGCAGTTACCCCAGATATTCTGGCAGACATTGAGCCAGATTAGCCGCGAGGAGAGAGGCCCTAAAACCTCTAAAGCCAGGACAGTAAGACAGGGTGCAGCCATCCAACCCAGCAGCCCCTGTAAGGCTCTGTGCACACAGACACACATTGTGGTGGGAAGTCACTCCTTACATCACAAAGAGTAAAAAAGGTGCCTGATTAACTATGCGATACAGCATGGTCCGACCGAGCAGACCCCCTGGAGATGGGCCACAATGTCATAGTCCAATCAATCTGCTCCGTGGAGACGGGCCGCGATATACGGGGTGCATTCTGGGGGGATACAGCATTGTCCGATCACACCACTGGAGGTGGGCCGCAATGTATGGTGGGGTATACAGCATGGTCCGACCGCTCCGCTCTCTGGATATGGGCCATGATGTACGGGGTATACTGAGGAGATATAGCATGGTTTGACCGCACCACTCGCAGTGAATGGGATGTGACATACTGGGATATATGGGGGTTACAGCATTTTCCAACTACACTGCTCCCTGGGGATGGGATGCCACATAAGGGGCCAAAGTGGGGGAATATAGCATGGTCCGAGCACACCGTTCCCAGGATATGGGCTGTAATATACGGGGATATACCAGGGTGATACAGCATTGTTTCAACCGCTCCACTCCCCGGGACGCGATATATGGGGGTATAGTGGGGGGAAAATAGCATGGTCTGATCACACCACTCCCAGGAGATGGGCTGCAGTGTATAGGAATATACTGAGGGATACAGAATGGTCCGACTGCACCGCTCCTAGATTGGGTGTGACAGTTAGATTTGGGAGATATACTGGGGGAAATAGCACATACGAGGTGCAAGATAGCTGTCGGACACGTCACAGAAGCGAGACATATATCACAGAGGTGGTTATCCTCAGTGATGCAAGCCTGGCAGCTAGCTATAGTACATATAGTGTTGTTAATAGTGTGTGGAAGGGCCGGGTTTACGAGTTGTCTGAGATAGGTGGGACGGGATGCTCACATATCCCCACCTTGGGGCGTGGTATAGTGGACATAAAGTCCAGGTGGATTCCTTAGCTGCTGTTTGTGGAAGTCCTGGTATGAGAAATCTCCATCTTTACAGTAACCCAGCAGGAAGTACGGCACCGCCTGAAAATCACTAAAGTAGACAAATCCCTGGGCCCGAATGGCAGACACCCGAAGACTGCAGGAATAAAGTACAGTGATAGACCAGTATTACTAATATTGACAGATTCCATAATAACAGGAACTGAACCAAAGGACGGCGCAGAGCAAATGTGGGGACAATATTCGAAAAGGGACAAAAACAAAAGTAACACTCCAGTTAGTGTAACCTCTACTGTGGGTAAAATCCTGGAGGATATGTGGCGCCCTGGACAAGCCAGGACGTCACAGGTACTGCAACAACACACCCAACACCCCGGCTAGGCACATCTAGGTCAAACACAAATCCTTGTTGCCTCCCTCCAGGGGCTGATGTCCACACCAGGGGGTGGGCCAGGCGGTTGGCCCCGCCCACCGAGGAGTTCACAGTCCTGGAGGCGGGAAAAAGGGGTCAGATCAGTTTTTGGAGTTGGAGAGTGAAGTGGCAGTAGAGGAGACTGACTGTGTGCGGGTGCGTGGCCCGGGCACATACAGCAAGGTTGGCAGACGGTGGTGACCGTCTGCAGGAGAGGCTGATTGAAGTGAACCGTAAGGACCGGGGATGGGCGGTGGCCCGCCGGTACTGGATCGGGGAGCGAAGAGAAGCCAGCACCATTCGGCAGGGCCTACGGACCCCGACCAGGCTAGGAGTCGCCGTAAAACCGGTCAAATCCGTTAGCGAAGGGAACCTCCGGGGTTTCCCAGCAGTCAAGACCCAATTGAAGGCAACCGCTCAAACCGTGAAGGGAAATACAGTCACCGCCAAGGCTACAGTTCCCAGGGCCAGAGCCTGCAGGCAAAAGGGGCTCCCTCAGCATCCATCCAAGCTGGGAAGCGGGTTACCGGTGGGAAGCCATTGGAACCGTGAACATAACACAGGTGCAGGGAAAGGCAGTCACCACCAACCTACCGGGAGAGCTACCGCAGCCGTCTGTGGGACCCGTCCATCCAGCCGTTTGTTTTACCGGAGACTTTGCATTAATCATTGGCTGAGTGAGTACCACCGTGCCGTGCGGCACAGCGCTGCCCCCATGACCCTGCACCTCACCAGGCCCCGTAGCCCGCCTGCCATCCCTCCCTCACCGGACCCCGGGACAACCAACCCCCCTACCCACGGAGGGGAGAAACAACATCCAAGCTGCTCCCTGTCATCGCTCCCGGGATCCCCGTCCAGAGCAGCAGTGGAGTCACAACCTCACCACAACCGTGGGTGGCGTCACGGACAATATCCCTAAACCAAACTACCCCCTTTCACTCACGGGCGAGGAGCGCCGCTCGAGTCCCCGGGATCCGGTCCACCGCTCGAGCCACCGAGCAGCAGCAGCAGCAGCCAGACCCGAGCAGTGGGTGAACGCAGCGTCCCCTCCTCCGCCCGCGACAGATACAAGAGGCCATCCTGGAGGACCTCCAGAGGAATAACCTCATGACCCAGTATCAGTATGGGTGTATGATGGATCGGTCCTGTCAAACTCATCTGAGGAGGGAAGGTCCAGACTGGACCAGGGAAATGCACTGGATGTCGTCTAGATGGATTTCTCAAAGGCGTTTGATACAGCGTCACACAAAAGGTTGGTACAAAAAATGCGATTAATGGGAACAGGGGAAAATGTGTGACTGGATTCACCTTTTCACACTAGACCTTTTTTTGACTTTGTGACCAGGACAATATCTTCTTTTCTGACCAGTGACAAGTTATAATTCTGGAGCTTCAGATCCCCCTGATTCTGAGACTGTTGTACTTCAGGATAGGGGTAAAATTAGGATGATGTCAATTTTCAAACTTTTAATTTGTATGCCCATATATCAGCGCGTTCTGTCACACAAAATACGTAATAAATCACATTTCCCACACGTCACTTTATATCAGCGCAATTTATGAAACTCTTTTTGTTAGGAAATTAGAAGGGGTCAAAGTTCATCAGCAATTTCTCAATTTTCCAACAATCTTTACAAAGCCATTTTTTTTTTTTTTTTAGGGACCACATCACATGTGACATGACAAAGGCGGAGGTGACAAATTACCCAAAGTGTCCCTATTGTAAACACTGCACCCCTCAAACTGCTCAAAATCACATCCAAGTTTATTAACCCTTCAAGTGCTTCACAGGAACCAAAGCAATGTGGAAGGGAAAAAATAAAAGTTAGACCTTTCCCACAAAAATATTACTTTAGCCTCAAATTTTGGATTTTCACAAGGGTACCAAGAGAAAGTGCACTATACAATTTGTTGTGCAATTTCCCCTGGATCCGCTGATACCCCACATGTGGTGGAAATCTACTATCTGGGCGCACGGCAGGGGTCAGGAGGGAAGGAGCGCCATTTGTATTTTAGAGCGCACAATTGTCTGGGATAGATAGCGGCCGCCATGTCGCATCTGGAGAGCCATGTGAGGGCTTGATTTTTGCGGCAAGAGTTGATGTTTCTATTGGCAAAAGTAATCACAGGTTCATTCCTGGTGTCAGCGCGGTTACAGCGATACCAGATTTATAGCATTTTTTATGTTTTGCCGGTTTTACACAATTCAAACAATTTTTTAGAATAAATATTTTTTTTGCATTGCTGTATTCTCATAGCTGTACCTTTCGTATTTTTCCGCTGATGGAGCCGTGTGGCGGTCTGTTTTCTGCGGGACAAGATGTAGATTTCAGTAACACCATCTTTATTTATGTTACTTTCTGATTGCATTTTATGCCACTTTTTTCTGTGGTATGATGAAAAAGCTTTTTTTTGCCGCATTTTTCTTAACCTGTTCACTGGAGGGGTTAAATAGCGTGACTGTTTTACACATCAGGTCGAGCCGGACGCAGCGATAGCAAATACATGTACTTTGTTTATTTTTGTATAAATAAATGTGATTTTTGTTATATTTATTTTTTACATTTTGCAGGGTTTTTTTTAAACTTTTTTACTTAGTCCCTATATGGGACTATTTAGTCTGATCGCCGGTATAATACATTGTCAGGCACCAGCAGCATAGCAAAGCATTATACAGGCAGCGTCAGGATGCAGATCGCATGTGATTACCTGCTGCAGGCTGGGTCTGACAGGCCACCGTACAGATCCGGCTGACATGACAGCCCTCAGCTCCCCCATGATTGTGTCACATGAGAGTCGGAAGAGGTAAGAGAAGGAGCGCACTGCTTCTCTCTCACTTCACTACTGATCGCGGCACAGATGATCACAAAAGGGTTAACATCATCAGGACCTGATCCAATCATGTCTTGATGATGTCTCCAGGCACAAGTACCGTTCTGCACCGGAAACCCAGTGATAGCAGCATGCAGGGGGTCGCCATCCCCTCCTGACCGCCAACCATAAATATACGTCAGCTCTGCACAAAGCCCAGCAGAAGCCGGCGTATATATTTACCTTCAGCGGTCTGGAGTTAAGAACTGGCTCAGTGATCAGAAACAAAGGGCGGTTATTAATTGGACACACTCAGACTGGGTCACAGTTAACAATGGGATCCCACAGGGGTCAGCATTGGGCCCTTCTTCTTAACTCCTTTATTAATGACCTTGTAGGGGGCATAGACAGTAGAATTTCAATATTTGCAGATGATAAACTCTGCAAGGTAATTAATACAGAGGAGAATAATTTATAGAGGGATCTGTGTACTCCTGAGGCTAGGGCTGAGAAATGGCAAGTGAAGTTTAATGTAGATAAATGTAAGGTCATGCAATTGAGGTGATAACATTCAAGAACAAGGGGGCATTCTTTTCGATTGGAGGAAAGAAAATTCCTACATCAGCATAGAAGAGGGTTCTTCACGGTAAGAGCAGTGAGGCTCTGGAACTCTCTTCCTGAGGAAGTGGTGATGGCCAACTCACTGAATGAATTTAAGAGAGGAATGGATGCATTTCTTGTTAGCAAAAGTATAGAAGGTTATAAATAGCATAATCTTACAGGTAGATAGAAGAGCGACCAAGATTATTAGAGGAATGGGTGGGCTGCAATACCAAGACAGGTTATTAAACTTGGGGTTAGTTAGTTAGGAAAAACAAAGGCTTAGGGGGATCTAATCACAATGTATAAATATATGAGGGGACAGTACAGAGACCTTTCCAAAGATCTCTTTACACCTAGGCCTGCGACTGGAACACGGGGGCATCCGCTACGTCTTGAGGAAAGAATGTTTAATCATAATCACAGATGAGGACTCTTTACTGTACGAGCAGTGAGACTATGGAGCTCTCTGCCGTATGATGTTGTATTGAGGGATTCACAAGTAAAATTTAAGCAGAGCCTGATCGCATTAATTGAAAAATATAATATTACCAGTTATGTATATTGGATTTTATGACAGGGTGTTGATCCAGGGAACTAGTCTGATTGCCGTATGTGGAGTCAGGAAGGAATTTTTTTCCCCATTGGAGCTTATTTGACACATTGGGGTTTTTTTGCCTTCCTCTGGATCAACATGTTAGGCTACGGGTTGAACTAGATGGACTTAGAGTCTCCCTTCAACCTTAAAAACTATGAAACTATGAAACTATGAAACTATATCATGTTAGGTCATGGGGTGAACTCGAACTTCAGTCTACCTAAAACACTATGAAACTATACATCAAGTACTTACAGAGGTTGTCTACTACCATAACAGATTATTTCTCCATAAATCTTCTTATTATGTGCCTCTTAAACCATTCATTATCTTATTTTAGCAATATTACCTTTTATGATGCGCTAGTGTGCCGCCCCCACGTCAGCATTAGGGATGCTCGGATCTGGATCCGCAGTGGCTCGAGGGATTTCCGGACCCGGGGGTCGCAAGGACACTCAAATAAAAAGGAGACCTATATGTACGGGGATTGTTGTAGATACTTCGTGACGCCACCCACGGTGTGTGGTAATATGGAGGACCATCGCTGCTGTTGGGAGGCACCCGGGGGCGATGGAATGGCAGTTGGTTGTTAACCCCTCCGTGGGTAGGGGTGGATGCCCCGAGGCTCAGTGTCCAGTATACGGGGAGCGATGTGGGCCGGAGGTGGCGTGCTGGGCCGGACCGGGGAATGTTGGTGTACTCACTGCTGAAGAACTGCACACGAGTCTGTTGGTAAACCAAGGTGTCAGTGGCCGGCTGCTGCGTCCGGGTGTACTCGGGTCCCACACATGGCTGGTGTACCAGTGTCCCATCCTCCGGCACGTTGTAATTTTTCCCTCACTCTTGGACGACTCCGTCTGGAACGAGGGAAGTCCCCTCCCGGTATATTCTGGTTGGGAGACGTGCCCGCGAAAACTGACCCTTGGGATTTCAGTGGGTGTTTGCGGATACCCTATCCCCCACGTTGGGCTGCCGTTTCGCTCTATCTGGGCTAACACTTCTGGATCTAGGCTTGAAACCTGCTCCCGGCCTGGTGAATTAGAGAAGGGGCTTGCAACCGTCTTCTAACTAGGGTCCAGGTACTCCGCCTGTGCATGGTTTCGGGATCGGATCTCCGCGGTCGGTACCGGTGGGCTCCAACCCTATCCCGGTCCACTCTGTATCTCCCGCGACCGTACCCCCGTCGCCTTTGGACACGGTCCACTGCTTGCCACCTAGCCAGTAGACCAGGGCCACTACCCTGGCTACCCTTGTCGAGGTCGACTGAGCTATAGCTTGTTTGTTCAAACGTAATAAGAATATCTGTGTATATAAATAATCAAAATGTAGTTGTAGATGCATAATTATCTGTCTGTCTATGTAGCCAACGCATAGACCCATAGTATAATTCAAAGCTGTATAGTCATGAAGGCGTTAACCAAAGATAATGAAGCCAAAATATGAAGCTACAAACTCTTATCAGTAGTGTCCACACAGAAAGAATGTTTTAATGAACAGATGTATTGTACAATATGCTGGGAGAAATAGGGGAGTGACACTCCCATAAACTCTGTGTATCATTTTCAAGGCCGAAGGTGCCTTCTGTAATAATTAAGTTTCTTTCAATATATAACGAGCTCAGTTGCTGATGCTGACTCGGGGAGAGCATGTCTGTGTGTTCTTTGTCTTATATACATTGATATATATTGGCACTGATATACAGCTAATATGGCACCGTCTCTGGATATCCCAAATGAGGACCCCATTAGCAGTCTTCAACCCAAATTCCTTCCTTGACACCCTCACTAGGCTCAGCCTTGACCTTCAACTTCCACTCCTCTCTACTTGAACTTCAAACTTAATCTGAAACTTAACTGACTGGTTCTCGCCCCTAGATCCTCAAGACCCCTAGGTGGGCGCTCCCAATCCGCCTGTGTCCTTCTTACCCTGGGGGGGTGGCTAGGATTTTGTGGCTGATGGAATCTTTTATGTGGGGTGAAATATTCTTCTGTGACCACCTGGCGGCGCCACACTAGCAGCTCACCCTCATTACTGGATACAGCTCTGATGGGGTTAATCAGCTATTTCATCCCTTCTGACTTCCTGTGCTCTAGTACTACAAGTTCCATTATGCATTGCATGTACGCCAGCACCAATCAGACCCACTCAAACCTCCCTCCAAACCACTTGCTCCCCTCCTTCCTGAATCTCCTGCATCTTGTGACACAGAGCAAGCACGGCCATGTGCACCCACTGGCAACTACGTCAGCTGCCGACATATTCTCTGCTCACCATGCTTGGGATTCTGGGTTTGGGGAACAGTGAATATTCATTTCCTGAACCCCTTCACGTCCGCGGGACATACAGTTATGTCCTATTTTAGTGACTTAATGACCAGGGACGTAAGGGTACGTCCTAAAATTAATTTGATTGCAGTGGTCATAGCAATGGCTTTCAAATGATGCCCCTGCTGTTTCTTACAGCAGGGAACCTTTGCTTGACCCTAGGGAGGTGGCATCACCACCCCCATCAACGATCGCTGTGACTGACGGTTCAAATCTGAGCTGCCAATCACAGCGATCACACTGTTTTTGGCAAAAAAAAAAATGCCTGAAACTGTGCGATCCGGTGAGATCCAGGTATGAAGTGCTGCAGCAACATTGATCATTGGCTGGAGGCCAGCAAACACGGCGCGCCCCCCCGCAGCACTGATTGGGAGTGATCGTGCTATGACGCACAATCGCTCCAATCAGTGTGCAGGGGGGTGGGTCTGGCCTGGCGGTATTTTTTCTTGTTCTTTGTACGAGCCTGTATCGCAAATGTTTTCATTTTTGCTAATAAAAGGCTTTGTTTATACATTTCCCTGCCTATGGTCCGCTGGATTTAACATTTGCTCTATGAAATTCTTCCTTCCCGTGCCTGGGAATTCCAGAGCGGACGAACGTTATATACCCCGGACTCAAAGTGGTGAGCTGGACCTTCTTTTCCTTGTACAGATCTCCAGGGATCGGTGCAGTCGGACCATGCTGTATCCCCCAGTATACCTCAGTACGTTGCGGCACATCTCCAGGAAGTGGTGTGATCGGACTATCCTGTATCCCCCCAGCATACACCCATTTATCGTGTCCTATCTCCAGGGAGCAGTGAGGTCAGACAATGCTGTAACCCACGAGTACACCCATGTATCGCCGCCCATCTCCTGGGAGCAGAGAGGCTAGACTATGCTCTATCCCCCTAGTATGTCCCCGTACATTGCGGCCCATCTCTAGGGACTGGTGCAGTCAGACCATGCTGTATCCCCCAGTATGTTGCGGCACATCTCTCCCCTTCTCTTGTATACTTTTCTCCTCCCCTTCTCTCTGGTCTCCTCTTGTATACTTTTCTCCTCCCCTTCTCTCTGGTCTCTTCTTGTACACTTTTCTCCTCCCTTCTCTTCTCTCCTCTTGTATAATTTTCTCCTCCCTTCTCTTCTCTCCTCCCCTTCTCTCCTCTTGTATACTTTTCTCCTCCCCTTCTCTCTGGTCTTCTCTTGTATACTTTTCTCCTCCCTTCTCTTCTCCTCTACCCTTCTCTCTGGTCTCCTCTTGTATACTTTTCTCCTCCCTTCGCTTCTCCCCTCCCCTTCTCTTCTCTGGTCTCCTCTTGTATACTTTTCTCCTCCCTTCGCTTCTCCCCTCCCCTTCTCTGGTCTCCTCTTGTATACTTTTCTAATCCCTTCTCTTCTCTCCTCCCCTTCTCCCTGGTCTCCTCTTGTATACTTTTCTCCTCCCTTCTTTCCTCCTCTTTTCTCCCCTTCTCTCTGGTCTCCTCTTGTATACTTTTCTCCTCCCTTCTCTTCTCTTCTTGGCCTTTCATCCCTGAGCACAATATCCAGGGACACATGTACCAACACATCTCACTAGGCAGTATGAGGGGAATATAGTGAGCAGTCACCAGGCAGTACACTGGGTATATAGTCAGGTCTCACTAGGCAGTACGCTGGGTCTATAGTGAGCAGGTCCATACCTGAGTGCCCACCAGGCAGTACGCTGGGTTTATCTCCCACAGACAGTGATGCAGTATCACCCGTTCTCCTCTTTGACATGAAGACTCCTGTCCAATGCGAAAAAGGGCGGTACTCTGAGCATTGGGCACCTGGGAAGACAGGAGGCGATTGTGACGCTTTATTGCGGTCACTGAAGAAGAAACATCTCACGATGGTGACACTTACTCTGATATCTGCTATCTGAACCCCCGTTCTGTCCGCAAATGTCAGAACACGAGGATGAGATGTGAAGTCGCTCCACCTCCAGTGCGGATCGTCACGGAAAAACATGGAGTCAGGATCCTGCCGTACTCGCTGCAAACTGAGGAAAACAAAAGAGTTACTCTGCACAGAGAGGGTCCAGAAGGAGTCACAGAAGGGAGGGGACTGCTGATCTGTACCCGGTCTCCACGCTCCACAGGTAAAGGGTCCCGCTGTCCGTGCACACACAGAACTCGGCCGGGATGTGGGGGCTAGAAGAAAAGAAAGAAGTCAAGTATAAATGATGATGAGCGCCGATTGAGTAGAGCATGGAAGTTACTCTGCACGTATGCAGAGCTTCGCATCCTCCCATCCCACTCCAGCATGATAACATGCATGGATGGAGAGCACTGCTCCCTCCCCACCGGACGTTACCTGGCATTGATGCAAGTGGTTGGGGTCATCGTTTTCAAAATGCCGAGAGGTTTGGGGGGATCGTGAGCAGAAAAACTCCAGGAGGCCAAATGAAAAGCACCACGAGCACCGACAGTCACTGCAACGACACAAGAGAAAAGTCCAGCACCTGCGACTTCTGCTAAATTATATATAGTCCACAGCTCCGTGCTCGGGAACCAAAACAGTCGTCTTCCAGTGCTGCGAGACTCCCAGCCAGTCGTCTTCCAGTGCTGCGAGACTCCCGGCCAGTCGTCTTCCAGTGCTGCGAGACTCCCAACCAGTCGTCTTCCAGTGCTGCGAGACTCCCGGCCAGTCGTCTTCCAGTGCTGCGAGACTCCCGGCCAGTCGTCTTCCAGTGCTGCGAGACTCCCGGCCAGTCGTCTGCCAGTGCTGCGAGACTCCCGGCCAGTCGTCTGCCAGTGCTGCGAGACTCCCGGCCAGTCTCGCATGTTCTGCTCTTTTGAGGTCTCCCCACATATTTTCAATGATATTCAGATCAGGGGACTGTGAGGCCACTGCATAACCTTCAGCTTGCACCTTTTGACGTCATCTATTGTGGATTTTGACATTTGTTTAGAAGTATTATCATCCTTTCAACTTCAGCTTGTTGTTGAAATTTCATTGAATCCATTCTTCCCTCTACCCGTGGAATGTTCACCGTCACATTGGCTGCAAAACAACCCCAAGGCATGATTGATCCACCTCCATGCTTAATGGTTGGCATGATGTTATTTTCCTGATATTCTTTGACCTTTTTGTTTCACACATTTGATCATTCTGGCTATATAGTTCTATTTTAACCTCATCTGTACAAAGGACTTGTTTCCACAATGCATCAGGCTTGTTTAGATGTTCTTTTGCAGACGTCTGACAGTGGACTTTATAGTGAGGACGTAGGAGAGGTTTTCTTCTGATGACTTTTCTATGAAGGCCATATTTGTGCAAGTGTCTCTGAACAATAGAACGATGTACCACAACTCCAGAGTTTGCTAAATATTCCTGAAGGTCTTTTGCAGTCAAGCAGTCCCTTATCCAGGTGTGTGTCACATTGTGACTGCAGCAAAGCGAGGGACAGGCGGCTCTTATACTGTCACTCATTCTAGTGGACCCTAGGCCAACCCTGACCTCTGCATTACCCTTGAAGATGGAGATGCCGGAGAACCGTGCTTTACTATTCTCCTGACCAGATCTGATCTATTATCCCCACCCCCAGGGAAAGAAGGGGCAGGAGCGTGATGGAAACATAGATTAGGACAGACAGGGATAAACTTAAACTCTGCCAATCCCTTCACTGGCTTCCCATCGCCCAACGACTGCAGTTCAAAACATTAACCATGAGATACAAAGCCATCCACAACCTGTCTCCTCCTTACATCTGTGACCTAGTCTCCCGGTACCTACCTGCACGCAACCTCAGATCCTCACAAGATCTCCTTCTCTACTCCTCTCTTATCTCCTCTTCCCACAAACGCGTACAAGATGTCTCCCATGCCTCCCCCATACTCTGGAACGCTCTACCTCAGTATATCAGACTCTCCCCTACCGTGGAAAGCTTCAAGAGGAACCTCAAGACCCATGTCTGCCAACAAGCCTACAACCTACAATAACCCTCAGTCCAGTACTCCAACTGCGCAACCAGCTCTGTGCTCACCTATTGTACTATCACTCATTCCCTGTAGACTGTGAGCCATCGCGGGCAGGGTCCTCTCTCCTCCTTTACCTATAGTCTGTTTTGTACTGTTAATGATTGTTGTACGTATACCCTCTTTCACTTGTAAAGCGCCGTGGAATAAATGGCGCTATAATAATAATAATAATAATTTAGACACTGCAAACTCACAGGAATAAACAATAAGAGACTAAGGAGAAAAGCAAGAGCAGAAAAGCAGCAACAAAAAGACAACAAGGGTTAACACCACAGTCGCTCACAGCAATAATGCACAACAACCACCAGTAATTCTGGATCACAACACCTCATCAGAAAAGTATAGGTAAGCTATAGCTGGCATTAATGGATTAGTCCAGCCAACATATATAAGAGGAGAAGGAACGGGAATGGCTCCCCTACAGCATGTGATCAAAAGACACTAACAAACAGCCCAGCAGAGATTACATCAGAGAAGTTAGCAGGCAAAGTGCCAGGATCTATAGTTTCCATAGATCCTGAAGCCGCCGTGACAATTAGCAAGGTTTGCAAAAATCTTCTTGGGACAGTGTGCCTCCCAGGCAGGCCCTCACCCAGGCGCGCCTCCCGTCGGCAGGCCCTCATCCAGATGTGACTAGCTTTATATGCAATACTGTATACAGTCATCAGTCACATAAATCCCGACTTACTGTGCTCGTGTTGGCCAGCGCACACTTGCTGGATTTGCTCTTTCAGCTCATATACAGCTGGATCTCCATGTAATTTTACTCCCTGCTCATGACTTTCATCCATAAGACACTGTTGGAAATCTGACACAGGATAAGGAACCCAAAACACACATCACGAAACCCCAGAAAGTAGGCCAAGGAAACCACAGAAACCCCAGAGAGGAGGCCAGGGAAACCCCAGAAAAGGCTTGGGAAACCCCAGAAAGGAGGTCAGGGAAACCCCAGAAACCCCTTTATACAGCAAAGTTGGAGGGGAGAGGAGACCACCACATACAACAGAGACAAGGACGGTATAGCGGAGAGCCCAACATACAGCAGGAACCAGGCAGATACAGGAAACCTGGAGGTGACCAGGATGAATGTTTTATCACTATTATAGTAGGATACGAAGCCGGTTCATGGCTGCTCCTCTTGGATAGATGAGGCAGCCATAGGGAGTCCCAGGGTACGACGTCCAGGACAAAGCGCCTCCTGTAAGAGAACCCTGAAACTGCAGTTTCTTCCAGTCCTCAGCCATTCCCTCATTCACCAGCTCTGACAGTAATCCTGGAGGCACATCATGAATCCAACCACCGGTGAAATAGGAAAAGGAGCGCACAAGATAAGAGTTGTGTGAAAACGGACAACTGTAGAGAGAAAACGTGCATTACATGACAAAACCGTGTAAAACGGGCAAAAAGTCTTCAACGGTAAAAGAAGGAAAAGCACCAAGAAACCAAAAGCAGGGCAGAAGGCAGCAAACCAGGAAGTGACTGAGAAGAGGATAGGCGAAACACCAGGAAGAGGCGAAACACTAAGAGGAGGCTGAGAAGACAGAAGAGAGGATAAACATTGGGAAGTGGCTGAGAAGACAGAAGAGAGGCAAAACACCTGGAAGAGGATGAGAAGAGAAAATGAGAGACAATGGAGGATAAGACAGAGAGAGAAATGAGAAACTCCAAATAGTTACTGAAAAGACAGAGGAGAGGCGAAACACCGGAAAGTGGCTGAGAAGAGAAAAATGAGAGACTATTGAAAGACAATGAGGATAAGACAGAGAGATGGGAAACTCCAAGAAGTTATTGAAAAGATAGAGAAGAGAGGCAAAACACCAGGGATAGGCTGATAAGACAGAGAGAAGAGAGGCAAAACAAAAGGAGGAGGCTGAGAATACAGAGAAGAGAGGCGAAACACCGAGAAGTGGCTCAGGAGAGAAAAATGAGAGACACTGGAAAGACACTGAGGATAAAGCCCCCTTAACACCTCTGTGCCTTCAGTCCGTGTGATGTCAGTTTTCACACTAACACTGATTAAAGTCAATAGAGACCTTCACACGTCTTCCATGGGCAATGAACTCAGTAGAACTCTTGAGTTCACAGCAGTTCATTGCCACAGGCTCTCAAGATACTTAACGTGAGAAGCACGGGCAGCGAACCCAGTAAACCTCATGACGTGACTGCTTCTGGTGGCTCACATTCTACTGTGTGACTCAATGCTGTGACCTGGGGTGACCTCATGAGGTTATCTCCGTTCACTGCAGTGGTTCTCATGCAGATCAGTGTCCGAAGCTACATTG
>NC_134353.1:976238155-976304408 GCF_048569485.1 Anomaloglossus baeobatrachus
GGCCGGAAGATGAGGAACACTTCCTGCTGAGGAGCCCCAAATACTCTGCAGAGTGAGGGACACTCACTTCAGGAGACTGATCTCTTCCCAGACTTCAACTCCATGGAGGAAGAAGAGAAACTCCCCATACTACTGGGGAAAGAGGAAAGTGCAACGGCCATAGCGGCACAATATGTCAGTGGCTGCCAGAGGAGCCTGATATGTCATGGACTTCTATAGCCCACCCTGGAGGAGCCTCCATCCCCCGTCCTGGAAAAGCCCCCCCGCCTTGGAGAAGCGACCATCCCTCCCCCACGTCCTGGAGAAGCCACCATCCCTCCCCCACGCCCTGGAGAAGCCACCATCCCTCCCCCACGCCCTGGAGAAGCCATCATCCCTCCCCCACGCCCTGGAGAAGCCATCATCCCTCCCCCCACGCCCTGGAGAAGCCACCATCCCCCCCCACACACCCTGGAGAAGCCACCATCCCCCCCACACACCCTGGAGAAGCCACCATTCCCCCCACACGCCCTGGAGAAGCCACCATCCCCCCTCCCCACACCCTGGAGAAGCCACCATCCCCCCCACACCCTGGAGAAGCCTCCTACACCCCCCCTTCCCCGCCACGGGAAAAGCCTCCATCCCCCCTACCCTGGAGAAGCCACCATTCCTCCCACACGCCCTGGAGAAGCCACCATCCCCCCCCCACACCCTGGAGAAGCCACCATCCCCCCCACACCCTGGAGAAGCCACCTACACCCCCCCTTCCCCGCTACGGGAAAAGCCTCCATCCCCCTACCCTGGAGAACCCACCATCCCTCCCACACGCCCTGGAGAAGCCACCATCTCCCCCACACCCTGGAGAAGCCAACACCCCCCCACCCTGGATGGGACCCTACCTCTATTTTCACCACTTGCTTTGGCAATGCCAACATGTACTTGGACCGGTCAATAAAGCCATTTTGAATCTCTCTTGAATAGTGTAACTCTCTCTCTCTCCTGTGCAGTGATGCTCCCTCCCCTGCGCAGTGTGATTCTCTCCCCCTCTCCTGTGCAGCGTGACTCTCTCTCCCCTGTGCAGCGTGACTCTCTCTCTCTCTCGCTGGGTATCACCTTCAGTTTGCCATCTCCCACGTAGCAGTGCGGCTCCAGTATTCGGCCCATACATTGAAAGGCAATGTTATTATGATCCCAACAAAAGCGACTGATCTGTGGAGAAGAGAAATTATAACTATGTTGTCTCTACAACTATTATCCCCCCCATAACCACCATCATCCCCCCAATACCACTGTCATCCCACAAATACAATTAATCTCCCATAACAACCTCCATTGCAGTCTACGGGCGGCAGGTCAGCAGAGGCTGAAGACAATGACGCCCCGATATCTGCCATCCGGCCATCGATTTAATAGGGGATTCAAAACCAGCTGCATGAACCCGTCATCGGGCAGAATTTATACAGGTACAGGGGACGAGAACTGGAAGTACATTTTTGGGAAGGACAGAAAAGGACTAGATTAGATCAGGGCAGTGAGGTGATAGGCTAGTCTAAAGAAATGCATTTTTAGGGCCCGCTTAAAGGTGTGGATGTTGGGAATTAAATCGGATTTCTCTTAGTAGTGTGTTCCAGAGCATAGGCGCAGCTCGTGAGAAATCTTGAAAACGGGAGTGGGAGGTTCGAATTGTTGAGAATGTCAGTCTTAGGTCATTAGCAGAGCGGAGGGCACGGGTGGGGTGATAGACAGAGGAGATGTAGGGCGGTGTGGAACCGTGGAGAGGACGGGTGGGGTGATAGACAGATGAGGGAGGAGATGTAGGGTGGTGCAGCACTGTGGAGAGGACGGGTGGGGTGATAGACAGAGATGAGGGAGGAGATGTAGGGTGGTGCGGAACCGTGGAGAGCTTTGTAAGTGGGAGTGATAAGTTTATGTTGGATTCTGTAGCGGATAGGCAACCAGTGCAATGACTGGCAAAGAGCAGAGGCATCGGTGAAGCGGTTGCAGAGGAAAATGATCCTGGCTTCAGCATTCAGGATGGATTGGAGAAGGAAGAGTTTAGTAACAGAGAGACCAATTAGTAAAGAGCTACAATAATCCAGGCAAGACTGAATGAGAGCGACAGTAAGAGTATTTGCAGAATCAACGGTAAGAAAAGGTCGAATTCTCGAGATGTTTTTGAAGTGGAATTGACAAGAGCGAGCGAGTGAACGAATGTGGGGAGTGAAGGAGAGATCGGAGTCCCATATAACCCCAAGACAGCGGGCGTGCTGCTGGGGCGTAATGGTAGAGCCACACACAAGACAGCAGGCATGCTGCTGGGGGTAATGGTAGAGCCACACACAGAAATGGTAATATTGGGTTTCGGAAGGTTAGGAGAGGGAGGAAACACGAGGAGGTCAGTTTTTGACAGGTTCAGGTTTAGATAGAGGGAGGACATGATGTTGGAGACGGTGGACAGACAATCGGTAGTATTTTGTAATAGTGTAGGGGTGATGTCAGGAGAAGATGTGTACCGTTGGGTGTCATCAGCATAGACAGAACAGGAGGGGGCCTAGGACTGAACCCTGAGGAACCCCGACCGTAAGGGGAAGAGGAGAGGAAGAGGACCGGCAAAGGGTACAGTGAATGAGCGGTCAGAAAGGTGAGAGGAGAACCAAGAAAGAACGGTGTCCTTGAGCCCGATAGAGCGGAGCATAGTGAGGAGGAGCTGGTGATCCACAGTATCGAATGCAGCAGAGAGATCCAAGAGGATCAGCAGAGAGTAGTGACAATTCGATTTAGCTGTAAGTAAATCATTAGAGACTTTAGTAAGAGCAGTTTCAGTAGAATGTAAGGCGCGGAAACCGGATTGTAGAGGGTCGAGGAGAGAATTATCTGACAGATAGCGGATTAGACGGGAGTGGACCAGCGAATTAGACGGGAGTGGACCAGGCGTTCCAGGAGTTTGGAGATGAATGGGAGATTAGAGACAGGTCTGTAGTTAGCGGTGCAGTTTTGGTCCAGGGATGTTTTTTAAGTAATGGGTGTATGCTGGCGTGTGTGAAGGAGGAGGGAAAGACACCAGAGGAGAGAGAGAGAGTGAATATTGTAGTTAGGTGAGTGGTGACAGCTGGGGTGACAGATTTAAGTAGATGTGAGGGAATAAGGTCACTGGTGCAGGTAGTAGGGCGAGAAGATGCGAGGAGCCTGGTGACTTCTTCTTCTGTGACCGGATCAAAGAGTGAAAGTGAGCTAGATGAAGTGTAGGAGGGCAGACAATGTGTGGTATTATGAGGCTGGGAGGAAATTTCCTGGCGTATATGGTCAATTTTTTCTTTAAAATAATTGGCCAGGTCCTCTGCACTGAGGTTGGTGGTTGGGGCCAGAACTCTTGGTCCTAGGAGGGAATGGAAAGTATCAAAGAGTCGTTTAGGATTGTTGGCTACAGAGGTGATGAGGGTGTTAAAATATGCTTGTTTGGAGAGGTGAAGGGCAGCATTGTATGTTTTGAGCATAAACTTATAGTGTATGAAATCTTCGGCTAGATTGGATTTTCTCCACAGACGTTCAGCGCACCCGGAACACCGCTGGAGAAAGCGGGTTTGCAATGTGTGCCAGGGCTGCTGCCGTCTGCGCAGAGTTGCTCTGTGTGTAGCAGGTGCAGCTTCATCTAGGGCGCTCTGTAGGGTTTCATTATAATGTTTTACAGCAGAGTCAGGACATGAGAGGGAGGATATTGGGGCCAGTGATGACTGCAACTTCTTCAGAAATTTCTGGGTGTTAATGGCATGTATATTCCTATATGTCAGGTAAGTGGGGGTGTCAGGTAAGTGGGTTGACAGCTCTTGACCAAGAATGAAACAAGGTTGTGGTCAGAGAGTGGGAGGGGGGAGTTAGTGAAATAATGCACTGAGCAGAGACGGGAGAAGACCAGGTCCAGCGTATTCCCACCTTCATGTGTAGGAGAGTTAGTTAGTTGTGAAAGGTCAAGAGAGGAGGTTAGAGATAAAAGATGAGTGGCAGCTGGGGAGGGGGGGATCATCAGTAGGGATGTTAAAGTCCCCCATGACAAGAGTGGGGAGGTCACAGGCTAGGAAATGTGGAAGCCAGGTGGCGAAATGATCCAAGAACTGGCTGGTTGGGCCTGGAGGGCGATACACAACTGCTACTTGCAGGGAGAGGGGTCTGTAAAGCCTGACAGTGTGGACCTGAAAAGAAGGGAAGATAAGTGAGGGAACAGGAGGGATGACCTGCAAAGTGCAGTTTGGGGAAAGCAGCAGACCAACACCTTCACCTGATCAGTTCTCAAGTTAGGGGTGTGAGAGAGCAGCAGCAGCAGTGGTGTCTGACTGCTGAATCCAGGTCTCAGTAAGGGCCAGGAAGTGAAGGGAATTGGAAAGGAAGAAGTCATGGATGAAGGAGAGTTTTGTTTCATGCTGAACGTGAGTTCCAAAGGGCACAGTTAAAAGAGACAGAAGGTATGCAAGGAATATTAATGAGATTTAGGGGGTTTCTGAGTATGCCAGGGAAGGAATTGAGCTAACTATTATAAGAAGGTTCTGGATTATGTGCAATATCTCCTGCTAAAAGGAGGAGAATTGAGAGAGTGAGCATGTGGTTTAGAGATTTATGAGAATGTCTATTACGCTGCATGGTGGGAGTGGATGGATCTGGATGGTTAATAATTTTGAAAAGAGCATGAGAGCAGTACATAGGAGAGGAGAGAAGGACTGCTATAGATGGAGTGTGCTGGGTGTGTGAAAGAGTGGTAGAAATGAGGGATTGAAGCAGCTAGCATATAAATGGTACAAATACATAGGGTGGAAACATTTTGCAATATGCCAAAATTTGGAGCAAGTTTCTTTGTCTTACATGCCTTACCTGTCTCCTGCCCTGTATAACTGCCATGAATAACTGCAGTGCACTTTATAAAATCTGCACAAATACCCCCGGCATAAATGCTTCCCCTTAGCTAGGTTTACTTATATAGGAAGGTTTGTGCTTAGATCTGGGTCAATTTAACTCCTTTTCCCTCCACTCTCTATACAAACACATCTGCAGGTTTTCCCCTCCGCTCTCTATGCAGACACATCTGCAGGTTTTTCTCACTATCTGACATGAAATCAGAATAAACTTTTCTCATTTTAGGTCAATAATGAACCAAAATCTAATATATAAAGCTGTGTGTGTGTGTGTGTGTGTGTGTGTCCGCTAAAGGAATCCGCACTGTGATATGATTATATATAAATATATTCGAATACATATATAAACCCTGTCACACAGTGTCACACAGCGATGTGTCCTGCCCAGCAGTAGCGACCTGTATAACGATCTCAGCAGTCACACAGCGTCACACAGCGATGTGTTCTGCCCAGCAGAACATCGCCTTTGAAGAAAATGGCCTGGATCATTCTGCAACGACCGGCAACCTCACAGCAGGGGCCTGATCGCTGGTAGGTGTCACACATAACGAGATCGCTAACAAGATCGCTACTGCGTCACAGAAACTGTGACTCAGCTGCGATCTCGCTAGCGATCTCGTTATGTGTGACGGTACCTAAAGCCAAATCCACTAAGTGCTAAAGAACACACAGGGATAACAATCAGGGGGAAAGTGAATGCATAACGTATCTCCAGATGACTCAAGGACAGCAAGTGCAATTACAAAGTGTCACCAGATGACTACACGCTGACAGCTGCACTCTAGAATGCTAACAATGAATAAAGGGAGCTCTAGTATTGTATTACTGCTATAGGACCATTTGAAAAAAAGATTCTTAGCTTATGTATTGGTCAATGCATGTGAGCCCGGTCACCACTGCAAGGTGATCTCAATATACCGGGACCCTAACACAAATGCCTCTATCTGGGATAAAAAGCTACATGTGTGGGCAGCTAGGATCCAGCTATAAATGAGGATGGACACAGACTGGTTATAGCCAATGCATCTATAATACATAAGCTAAGTATCTATTTTTAAATATTCCTATAGCAGTAATGCAATACCAGATTTCCTTATTCATGGTTAGCATGCTAGAGTGCAGCTGTGTGTTTTGTAGTTATATTGTGTTTTCAGCTAGCGCCTGTTCACACCTATTTCAGGTCATTTGTAGCTTGCACTCAAGACGTGTAAAAGGTTTTTAAACCCATCATCAGCAAAGAGAAAAAGGGAATGAGAATTTAAAGACACAAAAGGAAGTGATGATTAAAAGGTGAAGAAATCTGCAGGGTCCTAAAGAGAAAGGGATAAACCCCATGCAGGGAAAAGGTAAAGTCGGAGAGCAGATTGTGTAGCTAAATGCTGCGACCTTCTACAGCCAGACACCACAGGACGGTCTGTTAAGCATGACACATCCGTGACAGTATGTCCCTTTACTTCTGGTGTAGTAGAAGTAACACAGTATTTTAGAAAGGGAACAGCATACCAACAGTAAAGTATGGTGGGGGAGTGTGCAGCTGTTTGCCGCTTCAGGACCTGGAAGAGTAGGACCTGTGGTAGATGGAACAATGAATTCTGCTGTCTACCAAAAAATCCTGAAGGAGAAT
The DNA here is from genome assembly GCF_048569485.1 of Anomaloglossus baeobatrachus. Classification (NCBI taxonomy): domain Eukaryota; kingdom Metazoa; phylum Chordata; class Amphibia; order Anura; family Aromobatidae; genus Anomaloglossus; species Anomaloglossus baeobatrachus. The sequence continues at coordinate 976,244,660 of NC_134353.1, forward strand.
TTCCGGCCATCTGTTCCTGACTTCAAGCTGAAGAGCACTTGGATTATACAGCAGGACAATGATACAAAACACAGCAGCAAGTCACCTCTGAATGGCCTAAGAAAAACAAAATGAAGACTTTGTAGCGGCTGAGTCCCAGTCCTGACCTTAATCCGATTGAGATGCTGTGACCGAACCTGGCGGCGGCTAATGCTCAGAAACCTCCAATGTGGCCGAATTACAACAATTCTGAAAGATGAGCGGCCAAAATTCCTCCAGAACGTCGTGAAAGACTCATTGCCGGTTATGGGTAACGCTTGATTGCAGTTGTTGCTGGTAAGGGCGGCCCCAACAGTTACAAGGTTTGGGGTGCAATCACTTTCACACAGGGCCCTGTAGGGTTGGATTTCTTTTTCCTTTAATGATGACCTTCATTTATAAATTGCATGTTGTGTTTTATTTACATTTGTTTAGTGTCTGAAACATTTAAGTGTGAGAAACATGGAAAAGAATAAAAAATTAGGAAAGAGCAAACACTATCGCTCCACTGTATGTAAATGAGCTGTGAAGATCTCTGGGAGGGGCATAGCTCTTCCTGAGGCTCCACCTCCAGAGCACATTATAAATGACAAGATTTGCTAGTGTGAGACATGTAAAGACTGACAGAAAAAAAGACGGCTTGCAGCACCAATGGTCAGATATACTGTATGTGTACATGTGCAATACAACACACAGTCTCAGCACATCAGGGGCGCACGTTCAGTTCAAGGGATCCACTTGGAAAAAGACTTTAGTCGAAATGTTGCTGTGTTATATGAGCTTTATGGATTAAAACATGGACTCATTTCTTCACCCAGTGGGACGCGGTCTTCTTTATCTACCTGGTATGTAATAATTGACATTCCGCGCAGGAGGGCCGGCGCGGCGCGCAGGAGGGCCAGCGCGGCGCGCAGGAGGGCCGGCGCGGAGCACAAGAGGGCCGGCGCGGAGCGCAGGAGGCCGGCGCGGCGCGCAGGAGGGCCGGCGCGGCGCGCAGGAGGGCCGGCGCGGCGCGCAGGAGGGCCGGCGCGGCGCGCAGGAGGGCCGGCACGGAGCGCAAGAGGCCGGCGCGGAGCGCAGGAGGGCCGGCGCGGAGCGCAGGAGGGCCGGCGCGGAGCGCAGGAGGGCCGGCGCGGCGCGCAGGAGGGCCGGCGCGGCGCGCAGGAGGGCCGGCGCGGCGCGCAGGAGGGCCGCGCGCGGAGCGCAGGAGGCCGGCACGGAGCGCAGAAGGGCCGGCACGGAGCGCAGGAGGGCCGGCACGGAGCGCAGGAGGCCGGCACGGAGCGCAGGAGGGCCGGCACGGAGCGCAGGAGGGCCGGCACGGAGCGCAGGAGGGCCGGCACGAAGCGCAGGAGGGCCGGCACGGAGCGCAGGAGGGCCGGCACGGAGCGCAGGAGGGCCGGCACGGAGCGCCGGCGCGGTGCTCAGGAGGGCCGGCGCGGTGCACAGGAGGGCCTCTGATGCCACAGCCTGAGGCTGCACTATTGAACGAGTCATCAACTTACTAAATTAATATATTTCTAAAACTGCCATTGACATGAATTCCTCACCAGATGTCGGCAACAACCCATTCATTTGTAACAATGGATTTTATAAACATCACCGACTGTCACGGCGGCATTGGGATCTGTTCAGACTACAGATTCTGACACTCCGCCTGATTACTGGCCTCAGAGAAGTTACCAGTGAAGGCAGACTCGGGTGTCAACCAACAGAGTGGTAATTTGTTGGCTGCTAGCATCAGTTAATCTCTGCTGGTCTGCTTGTGAGTCTCCTTAGATCACATGTTTTGGTAGAGCCAATCACATCTGCCCCCCTCTTATATATGCTGGGTAGAGGCTTCCTTCTGTGCCAGCTATAGTTTTTCTTAGTCTGGATCACAACTCCTCAGCAGACCAGCGATCTAGTGGTAGTAGTACTTGTTGCTGTGTGCAGTTGTGGTGTTAACCCTTATTGTTCTTTTGTTTGTCACTACCTTCCTGCACTTGCTTTTCCCCTGAGTCTCTCATTCACACACTGCAAACAGTTTTGCTTTGCCCCTGTGTCATTATCTGTCTTTCCATCTCTCCTGCCTCATCCTTTCCTGGTGGAAGGAGGAAAATCAGATCAGTTCTGTTCAGGAGCTTAGCCAGGAATGGGAGATGCATCTCCAAAATTAGGGGTAACCCTGAGGTTAGGGATAGTCTAGTGGGAGGAACAGCACAGAAGCCCCTGTCCCTTGTTTTCCTGTCACATTATGACATCAACCAACACAGGCAGAGAAATCAAATCCGAGATGTGCATAAATGATGTGTAATAATGAGAAATGACAACGGGAAAACACATTACTGAAATGTATTTAATACTTGGTACAGTCTCCATTTTTGGTGCTGAAGCTCCAAGTCGCCTCCTGTATGGAGACACTAGTCGCCTGCATTGCTCAGGTGGATTTTGTCCATTCTTCCGCACACACTCCTCACATCCTGTATGGAGACACTAGTCGCCTGCATTGCTCAGGTGGATTTTGGACCATTCTTCTGCACACACTCCTCACATCCTGTATGGAGACACTGGTCGCCTGCATTGCTCAGGTGGATTTTGGTCCATTCATCCGCACACACTCCTCACATCCTGTATGGAGACACTAGTCCCCTGCATTGCTCAGGAGGATTTTGGCCCATACTTCCGCACACACACTCATCACATCCTGTATGGAGACACTAGTAGCCTGCATTGCTCAGGTGGATTTTGGCCCATTCTTCTGCACACACTCCTCACATCCTGTATGGAGACACTAGTCACCTGCATTGCTCAGGTGGATTTTGGCCCATTCTTCCGCACACACTCCTCACATCCTGTATGGAGACACTAGTCACCTGCATTGCTCAGGTGGATTTTGGGCCATTCTTCTGCACACACTCCTCACATCCTGTATGGAGACACTAGTCACCTGCATTGCTCAGGTGGATTTTGGCCCATTCTTCCGCACACACTCCTCACATCCTGTATGGAGACACTAGTCCCCTGCATTGCTCAGGTGGATTTTGGTCCATTCTTCTGCACACACTCCTCACATCCTGTATGGAGACACTAGTCGCCTGCATTGCTCAGGTGGATTTTGGGCCATTCTTCTGCACACACACTCCTCACATCCTGTATGGAGACACTAGTCACCTGCATTGCTCAGGTGGATTTTGGCCCATTCTTCCGCACACACACTCCTCACATCCTGTATGGAGACACTGGTCGCCTGCATTGCTCAGGTGGATTTTGGTCCATTCTTCCACCCACACTCCTCACATCCTGTATGGAGACACTAGTCACCTGCATTGCTCAGGTGGATATTGGCCATTCTTCCGCACACATTCCTCACATCCTGTATGGAGACACTAGTCGCCTGCATTGCTCAGGTGGATTTTGGACCATTGTTCCGCACACACTACTCACATCCTGTATGGAGACACTGGTCACCTGCATTGCTCAGGTGGATTTTGTCCATTCTTCTGCACACACTCCTCACAACCTGTATGGAGACACTAGTCCCCTGCATTGCTCAGGTGGATTTTGGCCCATTCTTCCGCACACACTCCTCACATCCTGTATGGAGACACTAGTCACCTGCATTGCTCAGGTGGATTTTGTCCATTCTTCTGCACACACTCCTCACATCCTGTATGGAGACACTAGTCACCTGCATTGCTCAGGTGGATTTTGACCCATTCTTCCACACACACTCCTCACATCCTGTATGGAGACACTAGTCACCTGCATTGCTCAGGTGGATTTTGGCCCATTCTTCCACACACACTCCTCACATCCTGTATGGAGACACTAGTCCCCTGCATTGCTCAGGTGGATTTTGTCCATTCTTCCGCACACACTCCTCACATCCTGTATGGAGACACTAGTCCCCTGCATTGCTCAGGTGGATTTTGGTCCATTCTTCTGCACACACACTCCTCACATCCTGTATGGAGACACTAGTCACCTGCATTGCTCAGGTGGATTTTGTCCATTCTTCTGCACACACTCCTCACATCCTGTATGGAGACACTAGTCGCCTGCATTGCTCAGGTGGATTTTGGCCCATTCTTCCGCACACACACTCCTCACATCCTGTATGGAGACACTAGTCACCTGCATTGCTCAGGTGGATTTTGTCCATTCTTCTGCACACACTCCTCACATCCTGTATGGAGACACTAGTCACCTGCATTGCTCAGGTGGATTTTGGCCCATTCTTCCACATACACTCCTCATATCCTGTATGGAGATACTAGTCGCCTGCATTGCTCAGATGGATTTTGACCCATTCTTCCGCACACACTCCTCACATCCTGTATGGAGACACTAGTCCCCTGCATTGCTCAGGTGGATTTTGGTCCATTCTTCTGCACACACTCCTCACATCCTGTATGGAGACACTAGTCACCTGCATTGCTCAGGTGGATTTTGGCCCATTCTTCCACACACACTCCTCATATCCTGTATGGAGATACTAGTCGCCTGCATTGCTCAGATGGATTTTGACCCATTCTTCCACACACACTCCTCACATCCTGTATGGAGACACTAGTCACCTGCATTGCTCAGGTGGATTTTGGCTCATTCTTCCGCACACACTCCTCACATCCTGTATGGAGACACTAGTCACCTGCATTGCTCAGGTGGATTTTGTCCATTCTTCCGCACACACACTCCTCACATCCTGTATGGAGACACTAGTCACCTGCATTGCTCAGGTGGATTTTGGCTCATTCTTCCGCACACACTCCTCACATCCTGTATGGAGACACTAGTCACCTGCATTGCTCAGGTGGATTTTGGCCCATTCTTCCGCACACACTCCTCACATCCTGTATGGAGACACTAGTCACCTGCATTGCTCAGGTGGGTTTTGTCCATTCTTCTGCACACACTCCACACATCCTGTATGGAGACACTAGTCACCTGCATTGCTCAGGTGGATTTTGACCCATTCTTCCACACACACTCCTCACATCCTGTATGGAGACACTAGTCGCCTGCATTGCTCAGGTGGATTTTGGCCCATTCTTCTGCACACACTCCTCACATCCTGTATGGAGACACTAGTCACCTGCATTGCTCAGGTGGATTTTGGCCCATTCTTCCGCACACACTCCTCACATCCTGTATGGAGACACTAGTCACCTGCATTGCTCAGGTGGATTTTGGCCCATTCTTCCGCACACACTCCTCACATCCTGTATGGAGACACTAGTCCCCTGCATTGCTCAGGTGGATTTTGTCCATTCTTCTGCACACACTCCTCACATCCTGTATGGAGACACTAGTCACCTGCATTGCTCAGGTGGATTTTGGCCCATTCTTCCACACACACTCCTCATATCCTGTATGGAGATACTAGTCGCCTGCATTGCTCAGATGGATTTTGACCCATTCTTCCACACACACTCCTCACATCCTGTATGGAGACACTAGTCACCTGCATTGCTCAGGTGGATTTTGGCTCATTCTTCCGCACACACTCCTCACATCCTGTATGGAGATACTAGTCGCCTGCATTGCTCAGATGGATTTTGACCCATTCTTCCACACACACTCCTCACATCCTGTATGGAGACACTAGTCACCTGCATTGCTCAGGTGGATTTTGTCCATTCTTCCGCACACACACTCCTCACATCCTGTATGGAGACACTAGTCACCTGCATTGCTCAGGTGGATTTTGGCCCATTCTTCCACACACACTCCTCATATCCTGTATGGAGATACTAGTCGCCTGCATTGCTCAGATGGATTTTGACCCATTCTTCCACACACACTCCTCACATCCTGTATGGAGACACTAGTCACCTGCATTGCTCAGGTGGATTTTGTCCATTCTTCCGCACACACACTCCTCACATCCTGTATGGAGACACTAGTCGCCTGCATTGCTCAGGTGGATTTTGGCTCATTCTTCCGCACACACTCCTCACATCCTGTATGGAGACACTAGTCGCCTGCATTGCTCAGGTGGATTTTGTTCCATTCTTCCGCACACACTCCTCACATCCTGTATGGAGACAATAGTCACCTGCATTGCTCAGGTGGATTTTGTTCCATTCTTCCGCACACACTCCTCACATCCTGTATGGAGACACTGGTCATCTGCATTGCTCAGGTGGATTTTGGCCCATTCTTCCGCACACACTCCTCACATCCTGTATGGAGACACTAGTCACCTGCATTGCTCAGGTGGATTTTGGTCCATTCTTCTTATTATTATTATTCCGCACACACTCCTCACATCCTGTATGGAGACACTAGTCGCCTGCATTGCTCAGGTGGATTTTGGCCCATTCTTCCGCACACACTCCTCACATCCTGTATGGAGACACTAGTCACCTGCATTGCTCAGGTGGATTTTTGCCCATTCTTCCACACACACTCCTCACATCCTGTATGGAGACACTAGTCGCCTGCATTGCTCAGGTGGATTTTGGCCCATTCTTCTGCACACACTCCTCACATCCTGTATGGAGACACTAGTCACCTGCATTGCTCAGGTGGATTTTGGACCATTCTTCTGCACACACTCCTCACATCCTGTATGGAGACACTAGTCGCCTGCATTGCTCAGGTGGATTTTTGCCCATTCTTCCACACACACTCCTCACATCCTGTATGGAGACACTAGTCGCCTGCATTGCTCAGGTGGATTTTGGCCCATTCTTCTGCACACACTCCTCACATCCTGTATGGAGACACTAGTCACCTGCATTGCTCAGGTGGATTTTGGCCCATTCTTCCGCACACACACTCCTCACATCCTGTATGGAGACACTAGTCGCCTGCATTGCTCAGGTGGATTTTGGCCCATTCTTCTGCACACACTCCTCACATCCTGTATGGAGACACTAGTCACCTGCATTGCTCAGGTGGATTTTGGCCCATTCTTCTGCACACAATCCTCACATCCTGTATGGAGACACTAGTCCCCTGCATTGCTCAGGTGGATTTTGGCCCATTCTTCCACACACACTCCTCACATCCTGTATGGAGACACTAGTCGCCTGCATTGCTCAGGTGGATTTTGGCCCATTCTTCTGCACACACTCCTCACATCCTGTATGGAGACACTAGTCACCTGCATTGCTCAGGTGGATTTTGGTCCATTCTTCCGCACACACTCCTCACATCCTGTATGGAGACACTAGTCACCTGCATTGCTCAGGTGGATTTTGGACCATTCTTCCGCACACACTCCTCACATCCTGTATGGAGACACTAGTCACCTGCATTGCTCAGGTGGATTTTGGCCCATTCTTCCGCACACACTCCTCACATCCTGTATGGAGACACTAGTCGCCTGCATTGCTCAGGTGGATTTTGGCCCATTCTTCTGCACACACACTCCTCACATCCTGTATGGAGACACTAGTCGCCTGCATTGCTCAGGTGGATTTTGGCCCATTCTTCTGCACACAATCCTCACATCCTGTATGGAGACACTAGTCGCCTGCATTGCTCAGGTGGATTTTGGCCCATTCTTCTGCACACAATCCTCACATCCTGTATGGAGACACTAGTCCCCTGCATTGCTCAGGTGGATTTTGGCCCATTCTTCCGCACACACTCCTCACATCCTGTATGGAGACACTAGTCCCCTGCATTGCTCAGGTGGACTTTGGCCCATACTTCCGCACACACACTCATCACATCCTGTATGGAGACACTAGTCACCTGCATTGCTCAGGTGGACTTTGGCCCATTCTTCTGCACACAATCCTCACATCCTGTATGGAGACACTAGTCCCCTGCATTGCTCAGGTGGATTTTGGCCCATTCTTCCGCACACACTCCTCACATCCTGTATGGAGACACTAGTCCCCTGCATTGCTCAGGTGGACTTTGGCCCATACTTCCGCACACACACTCATCACATCCTGTATGGAGACACTAGTCACCTGCATTGCTCAGGTGGACTTTGGCCCATTCTTCCGCACACACTCCTCACATCCTGTATGGAGACACTAGTCACCTGCATTGCTCAGGTGGATATTGGTCCATTCTTCTGCACACACACTCCTCACATCCTGTATGGAGACACTAGTCACCTGCATTGCTCAGATGGATTTTGGTCCATTCTTCCGCACACACTCCTCACATCCTGTATGGAGACACTAGTCCCCTGCATTGCTCAGGTGGATTTTGGCCCATTCTTCCGCACACACACTCCTCACATCCTGTACGGAGACACCAGTCACCTGCATTGCTCAGGTAGATTTTGGGCCATTCTTCCGCACACACTCCTCACATCCTGTATGGAGACACTAGTCACCTGCATTGCTCAGGTGGATTTTGGCCTATTCTTCCACACACACTCCTCACATCCTGTATGGAGACACTAGTCGCCTGCATTGCTCAGGTGGATTTTGGGCCATTCTTCTGCACACACTCCTCACATCCTGTATGGAGACACTAGTCACCTGCATTGCTCAGGTGGATTTTGGCCCATTCTTCCGCACACACACTCCTCACATCCTGTATGGAGACACTAGTCACCTGCATTGCTCAGGTGGATTTTGGTCCATTCTTCCGCACACACTCCTCACATCCTGTATGGAGACACTAGTCCCCTGCATTGCTCAGGTGGATTTTGGCCCATTCTTCCGCACACACTCCTCACATCCTGTATGGAGACACTAGTCACCTGCATTGCTCAGGTGGATTTTGGCCCATTCTTCCGCACACACTCCTCACATCCTGTATGGAGACACTAGTCACCTGCATTGCTCAGGTGGATTTTGTCCATTCTTCCGCACACACTCCTCACATCCTGTATGGAGACACTAGTCACCTGCATTGCTCAGGTGGATTTTGACCCATTCTTCCACACACACTCCTCACATCCTGTATGGAGACACTAGTCACCTGCATTGCTCAGGTGGATTTTGGCCCATTCTTCCGCACACACTCCTCACATCCTGTATGGAGACACTAGTCCCCTGCATTGCTCAGGTGGATTTTGTCCATTCTTCCGCACACACTCCTCACATCCTGTATGGAGACACTAGTCCCCTGCATTGCTCAGGTGGATTTTGTCCATTCTTCTGCACACACTCCTCACATCCTGTATGGAGACACTAGTCACCTGCATTGCTCAGGTGGATTTTGGCCCATTCTTCCACACACACTCCTCATATCCTGTATGGAGATACTAGTCCCCTGCATTGCTCAGGTGGATTTTGTCCCATTCTTCCACACACACTCCTCACATCCTGTATGGAGACACTAGTCACCTGCATTGCTCAGGTGGATTTTGGCTCATTCTTCCGCACACACTCCTCACATCCTGTATGGAGACACTTGTCACCTGCATTGCTCAGGTGGATTTTGTCCATTCTTCCGCACACACACTCCTCACATCCTGTATGGAGACACTAGTCGCCTGCATTGCTCAGGTGGATTTTGGCTCATTCTTCCGCACACACTCCTCACATCCTGTATGGAGACACTAGTCGCCTGCATTGCTCAGGTGGATTTTGGCCATTCTTTCGCACACACTCCTCACATCCTGTATGGAGACACTGGTCATCTGCATTGCTCAGGTGGATTTTGGCCCATTCTTCCACACACACTCCTCACATCCTGTATGGAGACACTAGTCGCCTGCATTGCTCAGGTGGATTTTGTCCATTCTTCCGCACACACACTCCTCACATCCTGTATGGAGACACTAGTCACCTGCATTGCTCAGGTGGATTTTGGCCATTCTTCTGCACACACTCCTCACATCCTGTATGGAGACACTGGTCATCTGCATTGCTCAGGTGGATTTTGGCCCATTCTTCCACACACACTCCTCACATCCTGTATGGAGACACTAGTCGCCTGCATTGCTCAGGTGGATTTTGACCCATTCTTCCGCACACACACTCCTCACATCCTGTATGGAGACACTAGTCGCCTGCATTGCTCAGGTGGATTTTGGTCCATTCTTCCGCACACACTCCTCACATCCTGTATGGAGACACTAGTCGCCTGCATTGCTCAGGTGGATTTTGGCCCATTCTTCCGCACACGCTCCTCACATCCTGTATGGAGACACTGGTCGCCTGCATTGCTCAGGTGGATTTTGGCCCATTCTTCCGCACACACTCCTCACATCCTGTATGGAGACACTGGTCGCCTGCATTGCTCAGGTGGATATTGGCCATTCTTCCGCACACATTCCTCACATCCTGTATGGAGACACTAGTCGCCTGCATTGCTCAGGTGGATTTTGTTCCATTCTTCCGCACACACTCCTCACATCCTGTATGGAGACACTAGTCACCTGCATTGCTCAGGTGGATTTTGTTCCATTCTTCCGCACACACTCCTCACATCCTGTATGGAGACACTGGTCATCTGCATTGCTCAGGTGGATTTTGGCCCATTCTTCCGCACACACTCCTCACATCCTGTATGGAGACACTAGTCACCTGCATTGCTCAGGTGGATTTTGGTCCATTCTTCTTATTATTATTATTCCGCACACACTCCTCACATCCTGTATGGAGACACTAGTCGCCTGCATTGCTCAGGTGGATTTTGGCCCATTCTTCCGCACACACTCCTCACATCCTGTATGGAGACACTAGTCACCTGCATTGCTCAGGTGGATTTTTGCCCATTCTTCCACACACACTCCTCACATCCTGTATGGAGACACTAGTCGCCTGCATTGCTCAGGTGGATTTTGGCCCATTCTTCTGCACACACTCCTCACATCCTGTATGGAGACACTAGTCACCTGCATTGCTCAGGTGGATTTTGGCCCATTCTTCCGCACACACTCCTCACATCCTGTATGGAGACACTAGTCACCTGCATTGCTCAGGTGGATTTTGGACCATTCTTCTGCACACACTCCTCACATCCTGTATGGAGACACTAGTCGCCTGCATTGCTCAGGTGGATTTTTGCCCATTCTTCCACACACACTCCTCACATCCTGTATGGAGACACTAGTCGCCTGCATTGCTCAGGTGGATTTTGGCCCATTCTTCTGCACACACTCCTCACATCCTGTATGGAGACACTAGTCACCTGCATTGCTCAGGTGGATTTTGGCCCATTCTTCCGCACACACACTCCTCACATCCTGTATGGAGACACTAGTCACCTGCATTGCTCAGGTGGATTTTGGCCCATTCTTCCGCACACACTCCTCACATCCTGTATGGAGACACTAGTCACCTGCATTGCTCAGGTGGATTTTGGTCCATTCTTACACACACACACTCCTCCCATCCTGCAGATCCTGATCCCCTGTCACACAACAGGCGTGGCAAGCACGTTCAGACCAAAAAGGAGTCTGGTGCAAAAAAAAAAAAAAAAAGACCACCACCACAATCAGGGGGAAACACCGGGGACACAATACAACGGTAGTCCCTGCCGCTAGGGAGAGGGGTGAGGGGGGCACCCACTGAACTCACCTCAAGCTGACTCCTGAGCTCCCTAGTGTCCCAATACTGGTTCTTTCAACCTGTCGGCGAGCAGGATACCTTGGGCCCTCAGCTGGCTCTAAACTCACCCTGCCTAGGAAGTAGGCCAACGAGTCCACTAGACTCGCCACTACAAAACAGCAACACAAGGGAAGGGAAACAAACAGAAGAAGTACCACAACACAAAAGGATAAAGTCCAGCTTCTGGAACGCTTCAGCTTTGCCTTTTTCACCAAGGGGGCCAGTATACAATTATATTTGTATCAACAGCAGGGATTGCTGGGTAACACATCTGTTTAAAGCAGAAGGGCGTGATTACAAAGCAGCTGAAGCACTCAGCAGCAGAAAAATTTACATTAACCATTTAGGTACTAAGAAAGAAAAGAAACCACATTTAATTGTGGAACCTAATGGATATGAGAGGCTGCAGTCCGGAAGCTGTCAATAAAACTGCAAAAACAGAAAGACAACTGTGACACTCCCTCTATGAACGCGGAGCTTTAGTTCCTTCCATACATTTTCTATTGGATTCAGCTCTGGTGTTCGGCTCGGCCATCGTAGTGATTTGGGGGGTGGGGGTGGTGCACTATAAATGGTGCATACATCTTTTAATTGTCTGTAGCCGAATTATGTCTGTGCATGCAAAATATCCACAGAGATCAAAGAGCCTTGATTAAAAGAGGAACTAGACTGATTAGCTGTAAGAGGTTTGTCAAAAACGCTTGGATTCCATCCAATGGTGCATACTCTCTACCATTGGTCAAGCTGCAGAGATAGAGAGAGATATATATTTATATATATTTCATCATTTTCTAATCCGCTGAATCACCAGAAATCACAGGAAAGTCCCAGGTCTTATCAGAAGTCGTATGTTGTCTGAGTGCAGACATAGGTCTTATCAGAAGTCGTATGTTGTCTGAGTGCAGACATAGGTCTTATCAGAAGTCGTATGTTGTCTGAGTGCAGACATAGGTCTTATCAGAAGTCGTATGTTGTCTGAGTGCAGACATAGGTCTTATTAGAAGTGGTATGTTGTCTGTGTGCAGACATAGGTCTTAGTAGAAGTCGTATGTTGTCTGAGTGCAGACATAGGTCTTAGTAGAAGTGGTATGTTGTCTGTGTGCAGACATAGGTCTTATTAGAAGTGGTATGTTGTCTGTGTGCAGACATAAGTCTTATTAGAAGTGGTATGTTGTCTGTGTACAGACATAGGTCTTAGTAGAAGTCGTATGTTGTCTGTGTGCAGACATAGGTCTTATTAGAAGTGGTATGTTGTCTGTGTACAGACATAGGTCTTAGTAGAAGTCGTATGTTGTCTGAGTGCAGACATAGGTCTTATTAGAAGTGGTATGTACAGTCATGGCCAAAAGTTTTGAGAATGACACCACAATGCTATTTTCCCATGATCTGTCGCCCTCTGGTTTTTAATTGTGTTTGTCTGATGTTTATATCACATACAGAAATATAATTGCAATCATATTATGAGACCAGAAGCTTCTATTGACAGTTAGAATGAGTTAATGCAGCAAGTCAATATTTGCAGTGTTGACCCTTCTTCAGGACCTCTGCAATTCTCCCGGGCAGCTCTCAATCATCTTCTGGAGTAAATCCTGACTGATAGCCGTCCATTCTTGCATAAGCAATGCTTGCATTTTGCCAGAATTTGTTGGTTTTTGTTTGTCCACCCGTCTCATGATGATTGCCCACAAGTTCTCAATGGGATTAAGATCTGGGGAGTTTCCAGGCCATGGACCCAAAATCTCTATGTTTTGTTCCATGAGCCATTTAGTGATCACCTTTGCTTTATGGCAAGGTGCTCCATCATGCTGGAAAAGGCATTGTTGGGGCCAAACTGCTCTTGGACAGTTGGGAGAAGTTGCTCTTGGAGGACATTCTGGTACCATTCTTTATTCATGGCTGTGTTTTTAGGCAAGACTGTGAGTGAGCCGATTCCCTTGGCTGAGAAGCAACCCCACACATGAATGGTTTCCGGATGCTTAACAGTTGGCATGAGACAAGACTGGTGGTAGCACTTACCTCTTCTTCTCCTAATAAGCTGTTTTCCAGATGTCCCAAACAATCGAAAAGGGGATTCATCTGAGAAAATGACTTTCCCGCAAACCTCAGCAGTCCACGCCCTGTACCTTTTGCAGAATATCAGTCGGTCCCTGATGTTTTTTCTGGAGAGAAGTGGCTTCTTTGCTGCCCTCCTTGAAACCAGGCCTTGCTCCAGCAGTCTCCGCCTCACAGTGCGTGCAGAAGCCTCACACCAGCCTGCTGCCATTGCTGAGCTAGCTCGGCACTGCTGCTAGTCCCATCCCGCAGCTGAAACAGTTTTAAGATACGGTCCTGGCGTTTGCTGGTCCTTCTTGGGCGCCCTGGAGCCTTATTGGCAACAATGGAAGCTCTCTCCTTGAAGTTCTTGATGATGCGATAGATTGTTGACTGAGGTGCAATCTTTGTAGCTGTGATACTCTTCCCTGTTAGGCCAATTTTGTGCAGAGCAATGATGGATGCACGTGTTTCTTTAGAGATAACCATGGTTAACTGAAGAGAAACAATGATACCAAGCACCAGCCTCCTTTTAAAGTGTCCAGTGGTGTCATTCTTACTTAATCATGACTGACTGATCGCCAGCCCTGTCCTCATCAACACCCACACCTGTGTTAATGGAACAAACACTAAAACAATGTTAGCTGCTCCTTTTAAGGCAGGAATGCAATGATGTTGAAATGTGTTTTGGGGGTTAAAGTTCATTTTCTTAGCCAATATTGACTTTGCAAGTAATTGCTGTTAAGCTGCAAATTGCCATTAGAAAAACTTAAGCAGTAGACTTTGTAAAAATTAATATTTGTAGCATTCTCCAAACTTTTGGCCATGACTGTAGTCTGTGTACAGACATAGGTCTTATTAGAAGTGGTATGTTGTCTGTGTGCAGACATAGGTCTTAGTAGAAGTGGTATGTTGTCTGTGTGCAGACATAGGTCTTATTAGAAGTGGTATGTTGTCTGTGTGCAGCCATAAGTCTTATTAGAAGTGGTATGTTGTCTGTGTGCAGACATAGGTCTTATTAGAAGTCGTATGTTGTCTGTGTGCAGACATAGGTCTTATTAGAAGTGGTATGTTGTCTGTGTACAGACATAGGTCTTATTAGAAGTCGTATGTTGTCTGTGTGCAGACATAGGTCTTATTAGAAGTGGTATGTTGTCTGTGTGCAGACATAGGTCTTATTAGAAGTGGTATGTTGTCTGTGTGCAGACATAGGTCTTAGTAGAAGTCGTATGTTGTCTGTGTGCAGACTTAGGTCTTCGTAGAAGTCGTATGTTGTCTGTGTGCAGACATAGGTCTTAGTAGAAGTGGTATGTTGTCTGTGTACAGACATAGGTCTTATTAGAAGTCGTATGTTGTCTGTGTGCAGACATAGGTCTTATTAGAAGTGGTATGTAGTCTGTGTGCAGACATAGGTCTTATTAGAAGTGGTATGTTGTCTGTGTGCAGACATAGGTCTTATTAGAAGTGGTATGTTGTCTGTGTACAGACATAGGTCTTATTAGAAGTGGTATGTTGTCTGTGTGCAGACATGGGTCTTATTAGAAGTGGTATGTTGTCTGTGTACAGACATAGGTCTTATTAGAAGTCGTATGTTGTCTGTGTGCAGACATAGGTCTTATTAGAAGTCGTATGTTGTCTGTGTGCAGACATGGGTCTTATTAGAAGTGGTATGTTGTCTGTGTGCAGACATAGGTCTTATTAGAAGTGGTATGTTGTCTGTGTGCAGACATAGGTCTTATTAGAAGTCGTATGTTGTCTGTGTACAGACATAGGTCTTATTAGAAGTGGTATGTTGTCTGTGTGCAGACATAGGTCTTATTAGAAGTGGTATGTAGTCTGTGTACAGACATAGGTCTTATTAGAAGTCGTATGTTGTCTGTGTACAGACATAGGTCTTATTAGAAGTGGTATGTAGTCTGTGTGCAGACATAGGTCTTATTAGAAGTCGTATGTTGTCTGTGTGCAGACATGGGTCTTATTAGAAGTCGTATGTTGTCTGTGTGCAGACATAGGTCTTATTAGAAGTCGTATGTTGTCTGTGTACAGACATAGGTCTTATTAGAAGTCGTATGTTGTCTGTGTGCAGACATGGGTCTTATTAGAAGTCGTATGTTGTCTGTGTGCAGACATAGGTCTTATTAGAAGTCGTATGTTGTCTGTGTGCAGACATGGGTCTTATTAGAAGTCGTATGTTGTCTGTGTGCAGACATAGGTCTTATTAGAAGTGGTATGTAGTCTGTGTGCAGACATAGGTCTTATTAGAAGTGGTATGTTGTCTGTGTGCAGACATGGGTCTTATTAGAAGTGGTATGTTGTCTGTGTACAGACATAGGTCTTATTAGAAGTCGTATGTTGTCTGTGTGCAGACATGGGTCTTATTAGAAGTGGTATGTTGTCTGTGTACAGACATAGGTCTTATTAGAAGTCGTATGTTGTCTGTGTGCAGACATAGGTCTTATTAGAAGTGGTATGTTGTCTGTGTGCAGACATAGGTCTTATTAGAAGTGGTATGTAGTCTGTGTGCAGACATAGGTCTTATTAGAAGTGGTATGTTGTCTGTGTGCAGACATAGGTCTTATTAGAAGTGGTATGTTGTCTGTGTGCAGACATGGGTCTTATTAGAAGTGGTATGTAGTCTGTGTGCAGACATAGGTCTTATTAGAAGTGGTATGTTGTCTGTGTGCAGACATGGGTCTTATTAGAAGTGGTATGTTGTCTGTGTACAGACATAGGTCTTATTAGAAGTCGTATGTTGTCTGTGTGCAGACATGGGTCTTATTAGAAGTCGTATGTTGTCTGTGTACAGACATAGGTCTTATTAGAAGTGGTATGTTGTCTGAGTGCAGACATGGGTACGGTGCACAGTGCTAGCGCCATTTGGAGAAGTGTTACTTTGGATATCTTCTTATCTATAACACTAGTAGATTGATTGTCTTTCTCCTAATCCAGTTGAGGGTTTTCTCGGCGTGTGCTTGGGATCGTTGTCTTGCTGAAATGTCCTCCCTCATTTCATCTTCATCATTCCTGGTAGATGGCAGGATGTTTATCAGGGATGTCTCAGTACTTTTGTAGTCTACTTTTGTACATTCATCCTTCCTTCAATTATATGAAGTTTGCAGTGCATTCTGCTGAAAATCAGCTGCACACCATGATGGTCTCATCTCCACACTTCCCTGTTGGTGTTTTGGGGTGATTTGCCTTTTGGCCGCCAAGCATTATTGTATTATGGCCTCCATAGAGCTTCGTCTTGGTCTCATCTGACAGGTCTGTATTCTGCAGTATTTCACAGACTTCTCTACAGCTACTGTATGTGCTAGGGGGTTTTTTTTTGCGTTTTTTCACGTTTTTCTTTGCTTATTTTAATCAATAAAGGAAAATCTATTACTTACCGGTCATTAGATTTTCCAGAGCCATAACAGCACCCAGGAGAGATGGTCCACCCACCCCGAAGGACAGGACACCTACAGCTTTAAGAAGGTGGAGCCTCTGTACGCCTCCGTGGTTTACAGAGCATGAGAGGTCACCGTTCAATTAGTATGACACATATTAGTACACATATTTAAGAAATGACAAGGTAACTTCCGGCATATGCATATCTGACATATATGCCATATCCATAAATTTGATTTGTTTTGGCGACACCCATGAACCAAAGGAAAAAACCTCCACACTAGTGACAAAGGACCGACACCAAAAGCAGGTAAGAACAGAAATAAGGGAGGGAAAATAGAGGGTGCTGTCATGGCTCTGGAAAATCTAATTACCGGTAAGTAATACTGATTCTTTCCTTCTCCATGACAGGAGAGATTATCAAGGAATCCCCTAGAGAGAGACCACTGCCTGCAACACCTTTCTCCCACAGGAAAGATAACAAGCACCAAGATCCAACCTATAGTGCCTAAAAAAGGTAGATGGAGAAGACCATGTAGCAGCTTTACAGATCTGCTGCAGAGAGGCGTTAGTTATGTCAGCCCAACAGGTGGAAATGGCCTTCGTGGAGTGAGCCCTTAAGCCCAAGGGAGGATCTAGATCCCCTGCTCTGTATGCCAGAGTGATCCCCGCTTTCACCCATCTGTCTAGGGACATTTTTGACACTGGCTGGCCTCTACCAGGATAGAACCACAAAGAAATGTAGTATCGAGGTATGATATAGCAAAGGACCACAGAAATAATACCTCTAAAATTAAATATTTTATTTAACAAAATTAAAATAGGACTTACAATGTCGCTCTTCAACGAACATGAAGGACAAAACAGTGCTAGTGAATATTGGAAAAAGATAGTTTCAGCGGTAGGAAAAATAGCGATAGGTAGGTAGTCAAAGATACGTCAGATCACTAATGTCATAGCCTTTATTGGCCCTTCCTATCGACGGAGAGTGTCGTAATTTGAGGAACTCTCCCCGTTCCAGGTGGCTGTCCCTCCCTGTCCCTATCTCTAACCAAGGGGTGTCCACCACCAACCCAGGTGATAAAGTGAAGTAAATACAAACATAAAACACAATAGCGTTATGGATTTTGGTTTCTGACTAGACTAAATGCTTTAGTTTAGTTCTAAATCATTCTTGGGATTATCACAAAAGGAAGGAGGAACTATCTCCTGGGACCAGTGAAACCTAGAAACTACCTTTGGTAAAAATGCTGGATCAAGTCTAAGGATTACCCTATCCGAAAGCATATCCGTAAAGGGCTGGTTTATCAAGATGGAGCTGCAGCTGCCCTATCCTTCTCGCTGATGTAATGGCTACCAAAAATGCTTGGAGTGTTAGTGTTGATTGTGCATTCTGCCAGGGACTCAAAGGGGGGCCTGGTTAAGGCTTTCAAAACTAGATTTAGATCTCATGGGAGTAAAACTAGGTTGGGGCACTGATAAAGAACACAGATCACCCCTTTACGAATCTTACCACTCATGGGTGATCCGCCACATTACAGTCAAAAGGCACCACCAACGCAGAGATGTGGACCTTGAGTGTACTCAGACTCAACCCTATTTCTCACCCCCTCTGAAGGAACTCCAGAATAACAGGCCAAGGCACTGGTTTCCCCTATAATGGATCGATACCGGAGAAATCTAAAAACATTCTCCAGACATTCCCATAAATGGTAGTAGGGACCCTTTTCCTACTCCCCATTAACGTAGTTAGACTATCTGAAAAGTCCCTAGATCCTAAGGCCTTCCGCTCAAACACCACGCTGTCAAATGAAAGCTTTTCAGGTTGGGATGCTACATAGGACCCTGGGATAATAATCCTGGGTCTTACGGAATGACCCATTGGTCCTCTATTGACATTAGGCGAAGCCCGGTGAACCAAGACCTTCTGGGCTAAAAGGGGGCTATGAGACCCGCTTCTGCTCGGTCCGTCTGAATTTTCCTTAGGACAACCGGGATTAGAGAGATGGGTGGGAAGGCGTCGACTATACCCCCAGACCAGTTTTGGAGTAGAGCATCTATCCAGTAAGGGGAGTCCCCTGGTTTAGAGAAGAAAAAAAAAAAAATAAAAAAAAGTCTCCTGGTCTTCCTGTTTGACCAATCGGCAAACAGATCTATAAGTCGGCCTGCCCCATCTGAGTGCGATCTTGTATAATATTTCTGGATCTAGCAAAGACCGTCCTGACTCAGCTAATGACGGCTGAGGAAGTTTGCTCTCGAGTTTTCTCTGCCTCTCAGAAAATTTGGGGACAATGAAGAAAGTTAGAGTTGGCCAGAACTAATATCTCCTCTGCCATGAGCTTCCTGGTCCTCGCCCCCCCCCCCCCCCCCGATTATTTCCGTAAGTAACCGCTGTGATATTGTCCGGTAGGGCCTTTACGTGCCCTGACAAGTTCCGCAAGGCTCCCTAGAGTACCATTTTCATGGCTGACAGCTCTCTTAGGTTTGAGGATTCCTTTTTAATTCCTTTGACCATTAGCCTTGACAGACTTTTCCAGTGTGAGCCCCCCAGAGGCTTGCATCCATCGTTATAACAACTGGATTCTTGACCTCTGCAGGGGCGTGCCATAGGAGATAATCTTTCTTCAGCCACCAACGTAGCGAGTCCCTGGTGGACTGGGAGATGGAAATCTTTCTGTTCAGCCTGTCGCTGACCTCCATTTCCCTTAAGATTTCCCATTGGAGCCTTCAAAAATGGCTTCTGGCCCAGATAACCGCAGAGATGCAGGATGTTAGGGATCCAAGGGCTGACATTGCTCTCCTGAGAGTGGGTTCTGTCTCAATTCCTCTAGTATTCCTATTTTTCCTTTGGCGTCTGGAATTCAAGAGAATGCGTAGGAAGATTTGTCTTTGTTTGAGGTCAAGTCTTGTTTTTTTTGTATTTATAAGCCAGCCGAGCTCTGCTAAAGAGAGACCTGATCTATCGTGTCCCTACAACCAGATTGTGCGCTCCCGACCACTAAGAAGTCGGCAAGTTAGAGTATGAAAAGGATATCCTTTTCCCTGATGTGTGCCGACATCTCTGCCACCATCTTTGTAAATATTCTGGAGGCCATTGAGAGACCAAAGGGTAGGGCTCGAAACTGCAGATGGGTAAGCGGACCCTGAATATGTACTGCTACCCTGAGAAACCTCTGATGGCACATGACAATAGGCATCCTTGAGGTCTATAGTAGCCATGAAACAATCTGGGTATAGTAGCCTAAAGGGTACTTTACAGACAGCGATATCGCTAATGATATATCGTCGGGGTCACGGTGTTTGTGACGCACATCCGGCGCCGTTAGCGATATCGTTGTGTGTGACTAAAAGGAGCGATGATCAACGATCACAAAAACGTCAAAAATAGTTGATCGTTGACGCGTCGCTCCTTTTCATAATATTGTTGGTGGTGCATGCCGCTGGTTGTGCGTCGTTCCTGCGGCATCACACATCACTATGTGTGACACTGCAGGAACGACGAACATCTCCTTACCTGCGTACACCGACAATGAGGAAGGAAGGAGGTGGGCGGCATGTTCCAGCCGCTCATCTCCGCCCCTCCTCTGCTATTGGGTGGCCGCTTAGTGACGCCGAAAGAACCACCCCTTAAAAAGGAGAGATTGTTCGGTGTCTCCAGCGACGCCGCTAAGCAGGTATGTGCGTGTGACGCTGCCGCAGCGATGTTCGCAACGGCAGCGATCACCCCCATGACGAAAAAGTGACGTGGACAAGTGCTATTGCGCACAACATCGCTAGCTATACATACAGCAGTGTGCATACAGGCCAGGGAGGGAGGAGTGCATACAGGAGCGTGCATACAGGAGCGTGCATACAGGCCATGGAGGGGGAGCACATACAGGAGCGTGCATACAGGAGCGTGCATACAGGCCATGGAGGGGGAGTGCATACAGGAGCGTGCATACAGGCCATGGAGGGGGAGTGCATACAGGAGTGTGCATACAGGCCATGGAGGGGGAGCACATACAGGAGCGTGCATACAGGAACGTGCATACAGGCCATGGAGGGAGGAGTGTATACAGGAGCATGCATACAGGCCATGGAGGGAGGAGTGTATACAGGAGCGTGCATACAGGCCATGGAGGGAGGAGTGTATACAGGAGCATGCATACAGGCCATGGAGGGGGAGCACATACAGGAGCGTGCATACAGGCCATGAAGGGGGAGCACATACAGGAGCTTGCATATAGGCCATGAAAGGGGGGCCGCATTACTAATTTTTCTCTGAATAGTCTAAGTCTTTCTATACCTCTCCACAGGTGTCTCCACTTTTGGCCAACTCTTCTGATAACTCTTTTCCCTCCTCTGTGTGAAATCTTGCAGGGGCACCTGGTCAGGATCAGTTTATGGTGACTGGTCCCTGCAGATTACAGGTCTTTCTGTACCTCTCCACAGGTGGTTCTTGGCTCTTGGACAACTCTTCTGATAATTTGCTTCTCTCCTGTGTGAAATCTTGCAGGGGCACCTGGTCAGGATCAGTTTATGGTGACTGGTCCCTGCAGATTACAGGTCTTTCTGTACCTCTCCACAGGTGGTTCTTGGCTCTTGGACAGCTCTTCTGATAATTTGCTTCTCTCCTGTGAAATCTTGCAGGGGCACCTGGTCAGGGTCGGTTTATGGTGACTAGTCCCTGCAGATTACAGGTCTTTCTGTACCTCTCCACAGGTAATTTGCTTCTCTCCTGTGAGAAATCTTGCAGGGGCACCTGGTCGTGGCCGGTTTATGGTGAAATTATATTCTTTCCGCCTCTGGATTATGACCCCAACAGTCACTGGATCCTTCAGTAGTTTAGAAATGTTTCTGCAACCAATGCCATCAGTATGTTTTGCGACAACAAGGCTATGTTGAGACACTGGGGTTTTGATGTTTTTTCATTGGTTTTATGCAAATAAAAGTCTCTTTTTTCCAGTACCAGCAAAACCTATGAAATTCCAGAAATCTCCTGAACACAGACCTGGTTTGGTTTTTTTTCTCGTTGGAAAGGGAAAACTGCTTTGTCTTTTAAAGAAGCGGAGTGTCGATTATTTCAGCGTTTTTGCTACTTTTGTTGCAGAATTTTTGCCACTTTTGTGGTGAATGAAACTTACTATTTAAGCATGTGCTGTAAACAAATGACACCAAAAACGTAACGTGTGAACACCGCCTAAGGCGTCCACGTGTTTGCTGCAGACATTTCTGTATCTCTTGGCAGGAGAAACGCTGTGTAAAATAGGCACTTGTTTTTGCTGAACTTTTGGTGCAGATTTATTTCTCGGTCATTAGTATGACTGAAATCCGCAGTAAAAGCGCTGAAAGAACGGACAATCTGCAGCAAATCTGCAAGGAGAAGATAGCCGACGTGTGCAGGAGACTGCAGGCCTCATTCACTTTAGACTCTACAGACTTTGTGACAATTAGCAGATCATCATAAAATCCGGAGAGTCACCAATATAAATATATACTTCAAAAAGATCCCCATAAGATTGTAGAAAATAATAATCTGAGTCAAAGCGACACACAAACCAAGATAATCAAACATTTTATTTAATGAATTAAAAGTAATCTCCTTTACAGTAACCTGGATAACAAAAGTGCATTCATAGGACAGGGTTTCCCCATAATAAGGAAATACAGGGTAAGATATAAAAGTATAGGGCTATCTATGATGGTGAACCCCCTCCCCCCAGGAAGTAAAAAAAAGTGACGAAACGCGCGTTGGAACGAAGGCATACAGGTCTAATTGACCCAACATCAGGTAATTGCCACACATATTTTACCATCGTTCTGCCACCACTGTTGGCTTTCAATTGGCATTATTTATATCTTAAGCCAGCTTTACACCTTACAATCAGGTGTGCGATCTCGTATGCGATGTGACACGCCCAGGTTGCATACGGGATCTTATGAGATCACACGTAGGTCGTTCATTTGCTGTCACACGAGCGTTAGTAGTCTATGTTAAATTGATCAATTTTGTGTGCGATCCTTTAGATCATGTGTTCTGTGACGCATGCATTGGGCACCCTTTTTTTTTTTTTTTTTTAAATTTATTGACTTGCCAAGCGTGTGTAATGTGTATGGATGCGTTTTTACTATGTCATCTGCCATTCAGCTCTGCTACATGGCCGCTGACAGCAGACACAGACAGCCATGTAGCAGAGCTGAATGGCCGCTAACAGCAGACACAGACAGCCATGTAGCAGAGCTGAATAGCCGCTGACAGCAGCCACAGACAGCCATGTAGCAGAGCTGAATGGCAGATGACAGCAGACACAGACAGCCATGTAGCAGAGCTGAATGGCAGATGACAGCAGACACAGACAGCCATGTAGCAGAGCTGAATGGTAGATGACAGCAGCCACAGAAAGAGCCGCACGATCAGAATGAACTCGGATTAACTTCACCCGACTTCATTGTCATGCCGCGGCTCTGTCTGTGTCGCGTCCTGATTAGCGGTCACCTGTGAAGGACTCACCGGTGACCGCTAAACTCCTGAGTAACTGAATTGAGCAGCCCTCTCTCATATACTCACCGATCACCGGCACGGCGCTGCACGGTTTTCTCACTGCTCCGGCGACTTTTACTATTTTGAAAAAGCCGGCCGCCCATTAAACAATCTCGTATTCCCTGCTTTCCCCGCCCACAGGCGCCTATGATTGGTTGCAGTGAGACACGCCCCCACGCTGAGTGACCGGTGTCTCACTGCACCCAATCACAGCAGCCGGTGGGCGTGTCTATACTGTGCAGTGAAATAAATAATTAAATAATTAAAAAAACCGGCGTGCGGTCCCCCCCAATTTTAAAACCAGCCAGATAAAGCCATACGGCTGAAGGCTGATATTTTCAGGATGGGGAGCCCCACGTTATGGGGAGCCCCCCAGCCTAACAATATCAGTCAGCAGCCGCCCAGAATTGCCGCATACATTATATGCGACAGTTCTGGGACTGTACCCGGCTCTTCCCGATTTGCCCTGGTGCGTTGGCAAATCGGGGTAATAAGGAGTTATTGGCAGCCCATAGCTGCCAATAAGTCCTAGATTAATCATGTCAGGTGTCTCCCCGAGAAACCTTCCATGATTAATCTGTAAGTGACAGTAAATAAACACACACACCCGAAAAAATCCTTTATTAGAAATAAAAAAAACAAACATATACCCTGGTTCACCACTTTAATCAGCCCAAAAAAGCCCTCCATGTCCGGCGGAATCCAGGATGCTCCAGCGTCGCTTCCAGCGCTGCTGCATGGAGGTGACCAGAGCTGCAGAAGACACCGCCGCTCCTGTCATCTCCACGCATCAACTGAAGACAGCCGCGCAATCAGCTGAGCTGTCACTGAGGTTACCCGCGGCCACCGCTGGATCCAGTGACAGCGGGTAACCTCAGTGACAGCTCAGCTGATCGCGCGGCTGTCTTCAGTTGCTGCGTGGAGGTGACAGGAGCGGCGGTGTCTGCTGCAGCTCCGGTCACCTCCATGCAGCAGAGCTGGAAGCGACGCTGGACCATCCTGGATTACGCCGGACATGGAGGGCTTTTTCGGGCTTATTAAATTGGTGAACCAGGGTATATGTTTGTGTTTTTTATTTCTAATAAAGGATTTTTTTTGTGTGTGTGTGTGTGTGTGTGTGTGTGTTTATTTACTGTAACTTACAGATTAATTATGGAAGGTATCTCGGGGAGACGCCTGACATGATTAATCTAGGACTTATTGGCAGCTATGGGCTGCCAATAACTCCTTATTACCCCGATTTGCCAACGCACCAGGGCAAATCGGGAAAAGCCGGGTACAGTCCCAGAACTGTCGCATCTAATGTATGCGGCAATTGTGGGCGGCTGCTGACTGATATTGTTAGGCTGGGGAGCTTCCCATAACGTGGGGCTCCCCATCCTGAGAATACCAGCCTTCAGCCGTATGGCTTTATCTGGCTGGTTTTAAAATTGGGGGGGGACCGCACGCCGTTTTTTTTTTAATTATTTATTTCACTGCACAGTATAGACACGTCCACCGGCTGCTGTGATTGGGTGCAGTGAGACACCTGTCACTCAGCGTGGGGGCGTGTCTCACTGCAACCAATCATAGGCGCCGGTGGGCGGGGAAAGCAGGGAATACGAGATTGTTTAATGAGCGGCCAGCTTTTTCAAAATAGTAAAAGCCGCCGGAGCAGTGAGAAAGCCGTGCAGCGCCGCGCCGGTGATCGGGGATCGGTGAGTATGAGAGAGGGGGTAAGAGGGATAGACTGACATGGACAGAGAGAGGGACAGAGATAGTGACCGACTGACAGAGATTAGTGAATGACAGACATTGTGAGGCGCTTCAGCTTTTCAGCTGCGCTCTGAAGCGGACCTTTTTTAAGCTGCGGTGCAGAGCGCACACCTGCGCACATAGCCTCAGACACCAAAATCGTATGAGGGATGTCACACGTTACAATTGACTAGGTTCATACAACAAAACGTCCAATGTATGAGGAATAAACGACGTGTATGCGATCACCGTATTTTCGTTCAATCTTGATCGCACGTAGGTGTCACAGGCAAATATGTCACGAACGATGCAGGATGTGCGTCACTTACAACCTGACCCCAACGACGGATTGAAAGATTTATTGAAGCGTGTGTAGCGGGCTTAACTCTATGTCATTGAATAATTATATGCAAATCACTTCATGTATTAAAGATCAAATATTGCTAGTATATTGAACTCTATTTACTGGACCGTGTTTAATTTATAATTCCAGTTAGCATGTATTTATTTTGGATTATGTTCTATTGCTTTTTACCTATTAATATATAGAGCATCGTTTGATAACTTATTACCTGCACGGCCCTATACTTTATATCTTACCCTGTATTGCCTTTCTCTGGGATACCCTGTCTATGAATGCACTTTTGTTATCCAAGTTGCTGTAAAAGTGTTTTAATGAATTAAAAGAACTGTATTTTTCGGACTATAAAACGCACTTTTTCCTCCAAATTTTAGAGGAAAGTGGGGGGTGCGTCTTATAGTCTGAATATGATTACATGGGGCTTGCTGGTTTGAGGGGCAAAGGGACGGCGCCGGACTGGACTTTACTATGACAGGAGAGGGTCTCCGCTGAAGCGTGCCGGCGGCGGCGAGGAGGAGCAGCGTGCCGGCGGCGGCGAGCAGGAGCAGCGTGCCGGCGGCGGCGAGCAGGAGCAGCGTACCGGCGGCGGCGAGCAGGAGCAGCGTACCGGCGGCGGCGAGCAGGAGCAGCGTACCGGCGGCGGCGAGCAGGAGCAGCGTACCGGCGGCGGCGAGCAGGAGCAGCGTGCCGGCGGCGGCGAGCAGGGTGCCGGCGGCGGCGAGCAGGAGCAGCGTGCCAGCGGCGGCGAGCAGGAGCAGCGTGCCAGCGGAGGCGAGCAGGAGCAGCGTGCCAGCGGCGGCGAGCAGGAGCAGCGTGCCAGCGGAGTCTAGTGTATCAGCATCACTCTGGTGCTGAAATGACTGCAACCGCCACATGTTAACCTGCGCTCAGTACAGTTACCGCAGCATGTCACCCTGGCCCGGCCACGCACTGGGGACCATGACGTGGACATTCTCTCCCTCCAGATGAAGTGCTGCCGTAAATGAAAAGCCAAGGCACAGCACAGCCCCCCCTCTCCCACCACTGGCCCTGCCCTGTTTCTTCATTACATCCCGGTAATACCGTACGTCCTGGTTTCTAAGGCGGCGGCAGGGCCAGGCTTACTGTACATCATTACAACAGGTGGAGTCTGCTCCGGTAAGAAGTTACAGTACAATAAACTATAAGTACCCCCTCCCACTAATAAAGTAAAATACCGTACCTTAGAGGAAAAATCACATTATTGTGCTGAACTATAACTCCAAGCGTGCCACACACGACGCGCCACACACGACGCGCTTGGAGTTCTAGCTCTCCTTAAAGGCGTTGTCCACTACTTGGACAAAGTTGATCTCATTTCCCTTGTTTGCCGCTGTTGAGTTGTTTACAATTACATTGGTGAAATATTACAATATGATATTTAGGTTATTAAATATTTTACCACTTTTTTTTTACTTCAAAATGTTTTTTTCCTATTTTACGCTTCTAAAACCTGGGTGCGTCTAATAGTCCAAACAATACAATAATATGCTTCTTAATATCAAGTATCTTGGCTTCTGTGTCGCTTTGACTCATGAATAGAGGATTACTTTCTATCTCGTGCGGATCTTTTTGAAATAGATTTTGTGACAAGCCTGAATGGAACAAGCAACAGATTTGTGACAAATCTGCAATGTGTGAACACAGGCCCTTAGGTTGTGAAGGTCTTGAGGCAGCTCGCTGCTTTTACCCATCATGAGACGTTGTGTGGCACCTCAGTAATTAGACACCTTTTTATAAGCCATCAATTGAACCAGCTGATTAGATGGGTTGTTACCAACATTTGTTGAGAAATTCATGCAACTTTGGAAACACATTAACTTACAAAATTGGTGATGTGTTCAATACTTATTTCACCCGCTGTGTATAAATCTGAAAATTGTGAGGTGCATTTGTACTCAGCCTCGTGTAGTCTGATACTGCTCAATAAAATCCAGAGTAACCAATTCCCTCCAAACGTCAGATAATTAGTACATGACTCCTCCATTCTCAGTATAACTACAGCTGTTCTGTAAAGACCTCAGATTTGTGCGAGAACATCAGGGATCAAACAGAATCATGAAAGCCAAGGAACCCACCAGACAGGTCAGGAATCAAACCGCATCATGAAAGCCCAAGCACTAAACTTTTTATGGGGCACTGTTCCAGCTGTCATCCAAAAATGGAAAGAGTACGACAAAACTGCAAACCTAGAAGAGCAAGCCATGGCCATCCACCGAAACCACCACCACCGCAAGAAGGATAGCACTAATGAGATAAGCCGGAGAGTTCATGTGACGCCCTGGCAAAACCAGGTAGTCACACAGGTTAGGCCCCCGCACAACACCGCTCCCACACAGGATTAAAGCAGCCGACCTGAAACCCTAGTCACCCCCTCAGGGAAGGACAGACACCAGTGGGCGGGACCAGATGGAAAGGAAACGCCCAACTAGGGGTCTGGAGAGCCCAGGGCGGGAAAACAGCAGATGAGTTGTGAGGTTCAAGTTGAGAGTGAGGAGGAGAAGCTGACAGGTGTCAGGGTCGGAGCCCTGACACATTGGCTAGGTGGCAGACGGTGGTCCGAGGTGGACCGGGGCAGAGTTGTAGCCCGCCGGTACAGACACCGGAGAACCAACCCGTAAACAGTGCATACAAGAGGTACTCGGACCCTGAAGCCAGGACCGGCACCGACAGCCTAGCTAATTAACTGAATAGAAAGATTCCAGGTCCCGTCCCAACCTAAGTTCTGAAAAGTAGACAACCACCCACAGAGAGGGATAGGGCATCCGCCAGGGCCCGGTAGATCCCACGGGTCAGTGTCTGACGGGCACGGCTCCCAACCACAGGACTGGGAGCGGACTCCTGCGTTACACACCGGGAAGTCTACATAAGAAAACACAGTGCAGAGGAAAGGGGCAGTGACCATCAGCCCGGGTGTGGGATCAGATATACCCGTCTGCGGCAACTGGCCACCATCACCTTGGTTTATCAAAAGACTTGTGTGAGTGATTCAACAGTGAGTAACTTTCCCGGCCTGACCGGGTGCGCCGGCCCCTGCCGTTATCATCCCCTGCACAGAGACACTGGACTCCGGGGCATCCATCCCTGCCCACGGAGGGGTTAACATCCAGCTGCCAGCCCATTGCCCCCGGGAGTCCCACAGCAGCACAGGTGGTGCTACATCTCACCACACACCGTGGGTGGCATCACAGACAGTTCTTTAACAATGCCTGTACAAATACGTCCCCCCTTTTTATTTGAAGTGTCCGCGTGACCCCCAGGTCCGGTAGAGTCCCTCGAGCCATACCGCAGATCCGGATCCGAGCAGCATGCCTGCTGGCACGGGGGCGGCACAGTCACAGCTCAGGGGTACAATCTGTCCACAAGAAGGCAATAAGACGTAGACTCCAATGTAGGAAGGGGCTCCAGTCAGGTGAGACCAAAGGAGAGGTTTTTTTGGTCAAATAAAACAATGTGTAGCATAAAACGAATATCACCCTGAAATCACCATCCCCACAGTCAAACATGGTGGAGGCAGCATCCTGCTGTGGAGAGGCTTTTCTTCAGCAGGGGCAGGGAAGCTGGTCAGAGGTGATGGGAAGATGGATGGAGCTATATACACAGGACAATTCTGGAAGAAAACCTGTGAGGCTGCAGAAGACCCGAGACTGCCCATCGCTAGAAGAAATGGTTAACTGACCTGTTTGCTGAAGGCAAGTGTAATCCCAGCCACGACTGGCTTGGTGTGATGCAGAGACTTGGTCTTCTTATAGACAAGATCAAATTCAGTGACCGGAGGAAAATCACAGTCTGCAAATGTAGAGAAAGGATTGAGAATAGTGAGTGCCCCATCACCCTTCCCTCGATAATGGCTCCCTGCTCATACAACACACACACACACACACACACACACACACACACACGGGAAAGTGGTGAACGCATGATCCTGGTACTACTGTAAGCGGGCCACTTAGCCTAAGCCTAAACCTGCTACCACGGCTGCAGCATCTCCGGACTTGTCTGAACGTCCTTTGTCGGTGACTACACAGGAGTGGATACTGATAATTTACAGTGGGTACGGAAAGTATTCACACCCCTTTGCATTTTTCCCTCTTTGTTTCATTGCAGCCATTTGGTAAATTCTCATTAATGTGCACTCTGCCCCCATCCCCCATCTTGACAGAAAACAAAAAAAAAAACAAAAAACAAATGTTTAATAAATTTGCAAAAATTTCTACAAGAAAAACTGAAATATCACATGGTCATAAGTATTCAGACCCTTTGGTCAGTATAACCAATGGTCATAAGTATTCAGACCCTTTGCTCAGTATATCCCACGGTCATAAGTATTCAGCCCCTTTGCTCAGTATATCCCATGGTCATAAGTATTCAGCCCCTTTGCTCAGTATATCCCATGGTCATAAGTATTCAGCCCCTTTGCTCAGTATATCACATGGTCATAAGTATTCAGCCCCTTTGCTCAGTATATCCCATGGTCATAAGTATTCAGCCCCTTTGCTCAGTATATCACATGGTCATAAGTATTCAGCCCCTTTGCTCAGACGCTCATATGTAAGTCACATGCTGTCCATTTCCTTGTGGTCCTCCTGGAGATGGTTCTCCTCCTTCATTGGAGTCCAGCTGTGTGTAATTAGGCTATGTGCGCACGTTGCCTTTTTTTGTGACCACAAAGATGCAGTGTTTGAGCATTTTAGGCCACTAAACTACGCACAAAAACGCACCCACAGTAAAAGAAAAAAAAACAAAAAAAGTTTTTTTGCGCATTTTACCACGTTTTTTTGCCACATTTTTTCCAATGCATCGCATGGGTAAAAAATGCTGGCAAAAGAATTGACATATTGAATTTTTGTGGTCACCACTAAAACACACCTAAAACAAAAACTGCAGTGTGCGGACAGCAAAAATGAAAACTCAGACTTTGCTGGGGAAGGAAGTGCATGCAGTTTTAAGACCAAAAACACACCTGAAAAACGCACCGTGCACATATAGCCTTAAACTGATAGGACGTGATTTGGAAAGGCGCACACCTGTCTATATAAGACCTCACAGCTCACACTGCATGTCACACCAAATGAGAATCATGAGGTCAAAAGGAACTGCCCAAGGAGCTCAGAGACAGAATTGTGGCAAGGCACAGATCTGGCCAAGGTTACAAAAGTATTTCTGCAGTACTCAAGGTCCCTAAGAGCACAGTGGCCTCCATTATCCTTAAATGGAAGAAGTTTGGGACCACCAGAACTCTTCCTAGACCCAGCCGTCCAGCCAAACTGAGCTATCGTGGGAGAAGAACCTTGGTGAGAGGTAAAGAAGAACCCCAAGATCACTGCGGCTGAGCTCCAGAGATGCAGGAGGGGGATGGGAGAAAGTTCCACAAAGTCACCTATCACTGCAGCCTCCACCAGTCGGGCCTTTATGGCAGAGTGGCCCGACGGAAGCCTCTCCTCAGTGCAAGATGCATATATGAAAGCCCCCATAGGAGTTTACAAAAAACCACATGAAGGATCCCAGACTATGAGGAATAAGATTCTCTGGCTGAAGATAGGACTTTCTGGTGATAATTGTAAGCGGTATGTGTGGAGAAAACCAGGCACCGCTCATCACCTAAATACTACCAAAACCAACCTCTTATACTAGTTGGACATGAAGTGACAACGCACTCAATTATTAGAAAATTAGAAAACTTTATTTCATAATTTTTATTTTCATAAAATTATGAAATAAAGTTTTTTAATTTTCTAATAATTGAGTGCGTTGTCACTTCATGTCCAACTAGTATAAGAGGTTGGTTTTGGTAGTATTTATATGGTTTGAAGTGTGTACTGTATATTAGGACAATTGATATATAACTGCACATTACCTGCCCAATACAATCCCCACAGTGAGACATGGTGGTGGCAGCATCATGCTATGGGGCAGGGACAGGACGACTGGTTACAATTGAAGGAAAGATGAATGTGGCCAAATACAGAGATATCCTGGAAGAAAACCTCTTTCAGATGCTCTAGACCTTAGACTTAGCTGAAGCTTCACCTTCCAACAAGACAATGACCCTAAGCACACAGCTAAAATAACAAAGGAGCGGCTTCAGAACAACTCTGTTACCATTCTTGACCGGCCCAGCCAGAGCCCTGACCTAAACCCAACAGAGCATCTCTGGAGAGACCTGAAAATGGCGTCCACCAACGTTCACCTTCCAACCTGACAAAACTGGAGAGGATCTGCAAGAAGAATGGCCGAGGATCCCCAAATCCAGGATCCCAAGAAGACGCATGGCTGTACTAGCTCAAAAGGGAGGGCGCCTCTACTCAATACTGAGCAAAGGGGTTGAATACTTATGACCATGTGAGATTCCAGGGTTTGGTTGTTTTTTTTTAATAAATTTGAAAACATTTCCACATTTGTTTTTTTTCCTGTCAATATGGGGGATGGGGGGGCAGAGAGCACATTACCGAGAAATATATGTGCCAAATGGCTGCAATGAAACAAAGAGGGAAAGATGTAAAGGGGTCTGAATACTTTCTGTACCCACTGTAGATTCAGAGGTAGAACCTTCCAGTAATAGCAGCCAATCCTGTAGTGCTAGGAAGTTAGTGTGTGTGTTATATATATATAAAATATATATATATATATAATATATATATATATATATAAATAAAATATATATATATATATACATATACACACACACACACACACCTCTGTATCCTATGGTCCAATAACAAGGCATTTTTTTTTTTCATGTGATGCTGAGTGCTGCCTTCAATTTACAACGTTGTACTGGAACCAGGTGAGACTGGCTGCAAGGATTTTGCATCAAACTAGTTATAGTGCCGCTCAAACTCTTGGATTATTTATATATTATACATACATACATACATGCATACATATACACACACACATACACGCATGCAGTGCCTTGTGAAAGAATTCACCCTCACTTGGCATTTTTTGTGCTCTGCTACCTCACAACCTGGAGGGTCATGGGATGAGGCTTCAGTTCACAGAAATCTAAGGGATGCCCAACTTTCAGGATATCTTCGCCCCTTGAGGTCCCAGGCAGAAGATATTGTGGTCATGTTTCTTATCACAATTTTATCTTTCTATAGATCTGAAACATGACATGGCTAGAATCATCCAGTTCGCCAATACTAATTTGGGATTGATGCTCTGGTACCACAATTGTGAAAAAATACATATGCTCTGCTCCTTGTGATCGCAGTGATGACAATGTACCTCCCACATACATCGGATTGATACAAACCCCAATATTCATTACTGACACTGGCTGTCTTCCCCCCTCCCACCAAGAATTCCTCTGATGTCATTACCTGTCCACATCAGGGGGTCCCAGATAAACGGGGGCCAGATGTGCTCTCTCTCCCTTTCTTCCTTCAGCTTTAGTGTTTTTTCTCCCCAGCTATACTTAAGCCCATATGTTCTGTGTGGGGGTAGATATGGCCCCTCTGGAGATCAGACAGATGACTTATGAAGTTAATTTCTCTATGACACAAATCATGTCCTAAATATCTGAAAGTCACATTTATGTATGAGATCGGTAAAATGATTGTCTATAACATGAAGGTCGTCTCACCGCAAATCTGTTGTGGTGAGATACTGAGCCCAAAAGTCAAAAACACAAAACATTGTTACCCTTTTGCTCATCAGTGTATTTGTCTGTCTGTGTATGTATATATGCGTGTGTATACTGCATATGTGTGGGTCCCTGATTGATAGGGCTGATAGCAGCACGGCAGATGACCTCATGCCCTACAAACTCCCACAGCTACATGGAAACAATAGTCAGTAGGGCCCCACCCCGACACGTACCTGCACAGCCGCCACCCTCCACACCGACCCCCGGGGCCATCACCAGTCTTGTATGTTGTGCCAGGATGGGTTACATCACCTCTCAGCAGGACACCATGCACACCTGCAGACATTCTGCACACTTACCAGTATTGGGGGGCAGTAGAGGAGAGGGTCCATTCTCTGGTGAAGCCCATTTCTCCTGCTTCCGGCTGTACAATGGGATGAACTGCCCACAACCCTGAGAAGAAATGATACACGATGACTACTCAAGTTCATTTCTGGAGACGTCGCTGAATAACATGAGAAATAGCGCCATGCTGGTCTATTGTAGGACTGGCATCCCGCACTATCACAAATGGTCAGATTTGCTCTCTTCCAGGTTGTTCAGGAGGAGCCGATCTGCCAGACCATATATGAGGGACATAAGGGGGGGGAAGGGGGGACGGCTGTAATTGGGGATATAGTTATAGCTTCTCACGTGCAGTATTCACACCACAGTGGAGAATGATAAAGTGTGTAACACCCGAAACGTTGCCAGACGTAACGAAATCAAGTGTGACTCAACACAGACCAGTCGAGAGGAAAGACAGTCAAACGTTCCAGGGTTTGGTACCAGGAGAGCACGTGAAGGTCAACGGGAAAGAGAGGGGCATAGTCAGCTCACAGGCCGGAGTCAGAATACCTGAAGATCAGAACAAGGGAACAAGGCAAAAGAACGGCCAAAAAAAAAAAAATCAAAAGATCACTCCACAGAGCACAAATAACGGAGGCCAACCATTAAACAGAAGGCTAAGACTGGCAGTGCTCCGGGATAAACTGCTCAGCTAAATAGCTGGGCAAATATTGGGAACACCTGCAGAAACCCAGCATCTCCCAGTATGAGATTGGACAACTGAACCATCACTCACCCAACCGACACCTCAGCACGCCCTGATGATCACTGAGCAGAGGAATCATGACTACATCCACTCTTCAGAAGGATTAGGGGCGCCACAGGACCCCCATGGTTCCCAGGAAACCTACGATGGAAGGTCCTGATCAAACAATCGGCCTTTACAGAATGAGATGGAACTCCGGATCTGTCCTTGGGTCGGAATCCCTTCCAATGAACCAGATATTGGAAGGAATTCCAGACCTGCCGAGACTCCACAATCCTCCGAACCTCGTACACTAAACCCTTATCTACAGAAACAGGATGAGGAGACGAGGGAGACAACACTGGAGGGAAAATTTCTTCTAAAAGGAATCTGTGGGAAAAAAATTTAAGAATCTGAAAAGATTGAGGAAGTTTCAATCTGAAGGCAACCAGATTGACTACCTCCAGAATCTCATACGAGCAATAAATTTAAGACCCAGCTTCATCAATGGCACCTTCAGCCTAAGATTTCTGCAAGCTAACTAAACATCATCTCCTACTTTGAAAATGGGACCTGCCAAACACTTCCCATCAGCCTTCAGTTTGGCGCTGCCCTCTGTTTGACCCGGTGAGAGCATTGACATTACCGAGGTAGTGACATCTCTGCTCCGAAACATTCCGGGTCTGGCCCTGCCCTCTGTGTGACCGGGTGAAAGGGGTGACATTACGGGTATGGCACTGCCCTCTGTGTGACCCGAAGAGAGGGGTGACATTACGGGTCTCGTGCTGCCCTCTGTATGACCCGGAGAGAGGGGTGACATTCTGGGTCTGGCGCTGCCCTCTGTATGACCCGGCGAGAGGGGTGACATTCCGGGTCTGGCCCTGCCCTCTGTATGACCCGGTGAGAGGGGTGACATTACGGGTCTGGTGCTGCCCTCTGTATGACCCGGAGAGAGGAGTGACATTCCGGGTCTGGTGCTGCCCTCTGTATGACCCGGTGAGAGGGGTGACATTACGGGTCTGGTGCTGCCCTCTGTATGACCCGGAGAGAGGGGTGACATTCCGGGTCTGGTGCTGCCCTCTGTGTGACCCGGAGAGAGGGGTGACATTACGGGTCTGGTGCTGCCCTCTGTATGACCCGGAGAGAGGGGTGACATTACGGGTCTGGCGCTGCCCTCTGTGTGACCCGGTGAAAGGGGTGACATTCCGGGTATGGCACTGCCCTCTGTGTGACCCGGAAAGAGGGGAGACATTCCGGGTATGGCACTGCCCTCTGTGTGACCCGGAAAGAGGGGAGACATTCCGGGTCTGGCCCTGCCCTCTGTGTGACCCGGTGAAAGGGGTGACATTCCGGGTCTGGCCCTGCCCTCTGTGTGACCCGGAGAGAGGGGTGACATTCTGGGTCTGGCGCTGCCCTCTGTGTGACCCGGAGAGAGGGGTGACATTACGGGTCTGGCGCTGCCCTCTGTGTGACCCGGAGAGAGGGGTGACATTACGGGTCTGGCGCTGCCCTCTGTGTGACCTGGTGACATTACGGGTCTGGCGCTGCCCTCTGTGTGACCCGGTGACAGGGGTGACATTCCGGGTCTGGCCCTGCCCTCTGTATGACCCGGTGAGAGGGGTGACATTACGGGTCTGGTGCTGCCCTCTGTATGACCCGGTGAGAGGGGTGACATTCTGGGTCTGGCGCTGCCCTCTGTATGACCCGGCGAGAGGGGTGACATTCCGGGTCTGGCCCTGCCCTCTGTATGACCCGGTGAGAGGGGTGACATTACGGGTCTGGTGCTGCCCTCTGTATGACCCGGAGAGAGGGGTGACATTACGGGTCTGGTGCTGCCCTCTGTATGACCCGGTGAGAGGGGTGACATTACGGGTCTGGTGCTGCCCTCTGTGTGACCCGGTGAGAGGGGTGACATTACGGGTCTGGTGCTGCCCTCTGTATGACCCGGAGAGAGGGGTGACATTACGGGTCTGGTGCTGCCCTCTGTATGACCCGGTGAGAGGGGTGACATTACGGGTCTGGTGCTGCCCTCTGTATGACCCGGTGAGAGGGGTGACATTACGGGTCTGGTGCTGCTCTCTGTATGACCCGGTGAGAGGGGTGACATTATGGGTCTGGCGCTGCCCTCTGTGTGACCCGGTGACATTCCGGGCCTGGCGCTGCCCTCTGTGTGACCCGGAGAGAGGGGTGACATTACGGGTCTGGGGCTGCCCTCTGGTGACCCGGTGACAGGGGTGATATTCCGGGTCTGGCCCTGCCCTCTTTGTGACCCGGAGAGAGGGGTGACATTACGGGTCTGGCGCTGCCCTCTGTATGACCCGGTGAGAGGGGTGACATTACGGGTCTGGCGCTGCCCTCTGTATTACCCGGTGAGAGGGGTGACATTACGGGTCTGGTGCTGCCCTCTGTGTGACCCGGTGACAGGGGTGACATTACGGGTCTGGCGCTGCCCTCTGTATGACCCGGAGAGAGGGGTGACATTACGGGTCTGGTGCTGCCCTCTGTATGACCCGGTGAGAGGGGTGACATTACGGGTCTGGTGCTGCCCTCTGTATGACCCGGTGAGAGGGGTGACATTACGGGTCTGGTGCTGCTCTCTGTATGACCCGGTGAGAGGGGTGACATTATGGGTCTGGCGCTGCCCTCTGTGTGACCCGGTGACATTCCGGGCCTGGCGCTGCCCTCTGTGTGACCCGGAGAGAGGGGTGGTGTCACAAACCACCGGGGGGGTCACTCAGAAATCCCCCGCGCTGGCTACCAGTACGTCACAATCGGGGGGTAACAAGTGGGGGTCACCCCTCCTTTATACCTCCCGACCGACAGACAGAGCACGTGACGCGCTCTCTAGCGCCCCTCTTATAGTCAGGCCAATTATGGAATTGCCCGACAATAAGCAAGGAGGCCGCTATACTACTTATGCCGATTATTGAAGGGTCCCCGGTGAGAGTAAGGTATATATTCCCCCGACCTCCGCGGGCGGAATATATAAAATCTCCCCGAATCTCACTGGCCTCCCCACAATAATCCTTGGCACAATTCGCTGCCACCAACCGATTTACGGTAACTATTAGCCGAACACACAGACGTGGGATTCAAGATCGAGATAACAGAACAGCCCAAGATTAATTATATAATTTAATCAGCCTAAAGCACACTAGAAACTACAATATATACAATAGGGAATCTACAGAATATACATATGTCAGAGTACAGTTACAATCAAAGCATGGGTTACAAACAGGCATACACAGTTCCAGCAGTTACCTTGTTGCGTCTGGCCACAGGGGGGCGCTGTACCCAGGTTTCTAGGATCCTTCCCACAGATGTTTCCTACACGTGCCCCCAGCGAAAAGAACACTGGAAAATGGCCGAAGTAGGGTTATCAACCTGGGCAAGTCCAGGTCCCCTCCTACCTTCGTGACCTCACAGGGAGCACTGCTCCACCCCTGGCTTGAGTTATGGACAATATCCCAACATGGAATATGGGCCATAACTTTGCCTGGGAGCGTCGTAGGCGGACGCCAATGCTCTCATTGTGACAGTTATGAATTTAGCTACAGAACGAGGGGACTCATGACCTGTCTGCCAGTTCCCCATTGGCTGATATCACGCCTGGGGCATTTCCCAATGTCCTGCTCCCATAAAAAGGGTGTGCCGGCATCGTCCGCATGCGGAGACACCATTTTTATGGTTGCCATATTTATCGGAAATATGGCTTGCGAGATATGAACCATTTTTTACTGGAGTCGTTCTGTCTGGCTACTTCCAGAGCCTTGCTAATTAGATAGCAGCTCCTACTACAGGGTGACGGCAGGGAGTCATCCTGTGTCCATTGTTCCCACACCACCTCATCTCCATATCACAGGACATGGCCATGGAGGTGTAAGTGGAACACTGAGAACAAGAAGGGAGGGGGCACTGCCAGGGAGTGATGAGGGATTATGACTGGAGTCATAATTCATCTTCATATCCCGGGATTTGCCTCACACCTCCCCCCTTTTGAGGGCGCTAGGGGGCAGCACACTCCGGTGTTCCCCCGTGCGCCCGTCCGCGACCTCTCCTTGTCGGGACAGCCCGTCTGCGTTACCGTGGTCACGGCCCCTTTTGTGGCGAATGGTGAAGTTGTATTGCTGGAGCGCAAGGCTCCATCGCAACAATCGCCCATTCGTCCCAGAGACGGTGTGCAACCAGCTGAGGGGATTGTGGTCCGTCTCCACGATGAAGTGGCGCCCGTATAGATAGGGTTGCAGACGCTGCAGGGCCCACACTATGGCCAGGCACTCCTTCTCCATCGTGGAATAGGCAACTTCCCTTGGTAACAGCTTCCTGCTCAGGTACAAGACCGGGTGCTCTTGGCTCGCAGAGTCCACCTGGCTGAGCACCGCACCGAGGCCGAAGTCACTGGCGTCGGTCTGTACTACAAACGGCCGCGTGAAGTCGGCTGCCTGTAGCACGGGCGGGCTGGACAGGGCGTCCTTTAGGGCCCGGAAGGCTGTCTCGCAGTCCATTGTCCAATCGACTGCAGAGGGCAGCTTCTTCTTGGTGAGGTCCGTCAAGGGCTTTGCCAGGCTACTATAGCATGGAACAAACCTCCTATAGTACCCAGCGGTCCCCAAGAAGGACATCACCT
Organism: Anomaloglossus baeobatrachus; assembly: GCF_048569485.1. Taxonomy (NCBI): domain Eukaryota; kingdom Metazoa; phylum Chordata; class Amphibia; order Anura; family Aromobatidae; genus Anomaloglossus; species Anomaloglossus baeobatrachus. The sequence continues at coordinate 976,283,490 of NC_134353.1, forward strand.
GCTTCTTGGTCCTGGGGGTGGGCCAGGATGCGATGGCTTCCACTTTCTCAGGCTCGGGCTTCAGTGTTCTCCCACCTACCCGGTGACCGAGGTACTGGACCTCGCTCATGGCCAGCTGACACTTTCCCGGCTTGATGGTCAAACCTGCCCGGTGGATCCGCCTGAGCACCTGTGCTAGATGCTCTAGGTGGTCCTCCCAGGTGGGACTGAAGACGGCAATGTCATCCAGGTACGCGGCCGCGTACCCTTCAAGTCCCTTGAGCAGGGTGTTGACCATCCGCTGGAAAGTGGCAGGGGCATTCCTCATCCCGAATGGCATCACCGTGGACTCGTACAGTCCAAATGGGGTAATAAAGGCAGAGCGTTCCCTGGCCTTGCGAGTCAGGGGGATCTGCCAATATCCCCGGCTCAGGTCCATGATGGTCAGGTACTGAGCCCCGGCCAACTGATCGAGCAGGTCATCGATGCGTGGCATTGGGTACGCATCGGCGACCGTGACAGCATTGAGCCCCCTGTAGTCCACGCAGAACCGAGTGGTTCGGTCCTTCTTAGGGACGAGGACTACAGGCGAGGCCCAAGCGCTGTTGGATGCCTGGATCACCCCCAGCTTCAGCATCTCGTCAATCTCCTGGCGCATGTGTTGCTGCACCTCCAGGGAGACCCGATATGCTGAACGCCGGATCGGGGTATGATCCCCAGTGTCCACGTGATGGACAGCCAAGTCAGTCCTTCCGGGCTGGTTGGTAAACAACCCCCGGAAGGGGAGGAGGGTGGCCCACAGCTGGGACCGTTGGTCTTCCAAGAGCTGGTGGCCAACCTCCACATCCTCAATGGATCCGCCTGCCCTAACCTGGGCTAGCATATCCAAGAGGGTTTCCGCTTCTCCCTCCTCGGGCAGGTTGCACACGGGGAGCGCACATGCCTCCCGCTCATGATGTGCCTTCATCATGTTCACATGGAAGGGCTTCCGCCTTCCACGGGCAGGGTCCAGGGTGACCAGGTACGTTACAGGGTTGAGCTGCTGGTACACGAGGTATGGGCCTTCCCAGGCTGCCTGAAGCTTGTCCTGCGGTACGGGGACCAGTACCCACACCTTTTGACCCACTTGGTAGGTCCTCTCACAAGCGTTCTGGTCGTACCAACGCTTCTGATCGGCCTGGGCTTGAGCCATATTGTCGTGTACCAGTTGCGTCAAGGCCTGCATTTTGTCCCGGAAGCGCATGACATACTCGATAACCGACACTCCAGGGGTGGCCAAATCCCCTTCCCAAGCCTCTTTCACCAGAGCCAGGGGGCCCCGCACACGTCGCCCGTACAGGAGCTCAAACGGTGAGAATCCTGTTGAGGCCTGTGGAACCTCCCGGTAAGCAAATAACAGGTGTGGGAGATACCGCTCCCAGTCACGCCCATGGGAGTCGACCAACATCTTAAGCATCTGCTTTAAGGTGCCATTGAACCGCTCGCACAGGCCATTAGTCTGTGGATGGTACGGGCTGGCCACCAGATGTCGCACCTGGACCTGCTTACAGAGGGCCTCCATCAGCTGGGACATGAATTGGGTCCCCCGGTCAGTGAGCATTTCCTGGGGAAAACCCACTCGGGAGAAAATCTCCAGCAATGCGGTGGCCACCTTGTCAGCCCGAATGGACGACAAGGCCACTGCTTCTGGGTACCGGGTGGCATAGTCCACTACCGTCAGTATGAAGCGTTTCCCGGAGCTGCTGGGGATGGCCAGCGGGCCGACCAGATCCACAGCCACCCTCCTGAAAGGCTCATCGATGATTGGCAGAGATACTAGTGGGGCTTTGGGGTGTGGCCCCGCCTTCCCCACTCTCTGACAGGTTTCACACGAACGGCAGTAGGCAGCCACATCGGCCCCCATTTTTGGCCAGTAGAAATGCTGGTTTAACCTGGCCTTGGTCTTAGCGATCCCTAGGTGTCCGGCCATCGGAATCTCATGTGCGATCCGCAACAACTCCGTCCGGAACGGATAGGGTACCACCAACTGTCGGTCCCTGGGCCACGCCTCCGGTGAACCCTGCTGGACCGTGGCCCGGTACAGCCGTCCTTGGTCCCAGACCACTCGCTCCGGGTCCGAGTCCGAGGGAGGCTGTGCCGCCTGCTCCTTAAGAGCTTTCAGGCTGTCATCAGCTTCTAACGCTGCCTGAAACCCCTGACTAGATGTGGCCAGAATCGACGAGACTGTCACATCTTCAGTCAGTACCCCGGGACCTGTGTCCTGGCCTCCACCTGACTCGGCTGCCACTTGGTCAGAAGGGGAAGAGCTATCGGCCCTCCGGGAGGCCCCTTGGCTTCCAGCACTCCCACTGCGGGTGACAGCGGCCACAGCCGCTGCGACCGTGGGTCGTGCCTGCTCCTCCTCCGTTCCTGACCAAGTCGCCGGTTCAGGCAGACCTACCTGGCTTCCTGACACCCCGGTTGTGGGGGAAACATGCACCGAGATCTTACCTGGGAGCACTTCCGCTCCTGGACCGGCCCCAATCTCACCTGCCTGTTCCCCCCCTGCAGCAACAGAACCCCGCTGTGAAATCTCTGGGGACCCCACATTTGCTGTGGTAGCCCCCACCCCACACACTGGTCCTCCCCCTGCAGCACCCTGCTCTCTGCTTATCCCTGCAGAGGGCAACAGATCCCAGCTCACAGGCTGGTTACTTGTAGAGGCATTGTCACACCTTTCTCTGACCCCCTCCCCTGTCACAGCTGCAGCTGAGTGTGTGTCTATGGTGTCTATGCAAGCAGAAATATCAGAGTTCACTCCCTCCTCCCTTACATCATTCATAGATAACACATTAACATTGTCCGGAGGCATGTCAGTACTGGCTGAAGGTTCAGCCCTTGGTTGGGGCCCAAACTGGGAGGTTATCTGCCCCAAATCTGTCCCAAGTAGCACGTTTGCGGGGATCCGATCAGTTACCCCCACCTCCCTCACCCCTCGCCCTGCGCCCCAGTCCACATAAATGTCAGCAACAGGCAGCGCCGGGTCAATGCCTCCAATCCCGGAGACAGCGAGGGTTTTTCCAGGGATCAAGTCTTGGGGGGACACCATCTCAGGCCGCACCAGAGTCACCTCCGAGGCGCTGTCTCGCAGTCCTATGGTCACAGACCGGCCGACGGTGACAGGTTGGAAGCTGTCCAGGGACCTACCACCACCCCCACCCACACAATACACCTTGGGCGGCCCTTGGGACGGGGACGGAGCCGGGGCCTTGGGACGCTGAGGGCACATGGCCTTGAAGTGTCCAGGTAGGTTGCACTGGTGGCACCGTCTTGGCTCTGCCACGGGCCTGGAGAGGGGAGTTGAGGGGGACACCCCCTGCAGTCTAGGGGCAGGTGGGGCAGTCGCAGAATTCATCTTACCCCCTCTCCAGGTGCTGCTGGTGGCCGCTCTCCTGGCCTCAGGGGCCCGGTTGTTGGTGTAGTCATCGGCAAGGGCAGCTGTAGCCGTGGACCCCTTTGGCTTCTGGTCTCGGATGAACTGGCGGAGATCCTCAGGGCAGTTCCACAAGAGTTGCTCCGTGATGACCAAGTCCAGGATCTCTGGTCCGGTGGAAAGCTGCAGGCCTTGGGTCCAGTGGTCGGCAGCTCGGGCAAGTGCCCGCCGGTGGTCAGCCCAGGAGTCCTTTGGTCCCTTCTGTAGGCTCCGGAACTTCTTGCGGTAGGACTCTGGAGTGAGGTTGTACTGTTGGATCAGGGCCCGCTTGATGGTGTCGTAGCCCTGATCTGCCTCAGCAGGCAAGTCCCCAAGGATATCCAGGGCCTTACCCCTTAAACGGGGGGTCAGGTATTTGGCCCACTGGTCCTTGTCCAGATGGTGCTGCAAGCAAGTCCGTTCAAAAGCAGTCAAGAAAGAGTCCAAGTCTCCATCCTTCTCCAGCACTGGGAAGTCCTCAACACGGACCTTTGGAAGTTTGGTGTCTCGAAGGTCACGTGTGGCTGATGAGGGCCGGAGCTGAGCTAGCTGCAGCTGGTAGTCACGGTCTGCCTGTCGCTCTCGCTCTTGCTCTTCACGCGCTGCCTGCCGCTCTCGCTCCGCAGCCTCACGCTCTGCGTGCCGCTCCGCAGCCTCAGCGTCACGCGCTGCCTGCCGCTCTGCCCTGCGCTCTGCCAGGAGTTCCTTGTAGCCCTTCTGGTCTCCAGCCTGGAGAAGGGCCATAGCCATTTGAAGAAGGCTATCCGAGCCTCCCAGGCTCGGTGGAATGGCACGTGGTGATCTGCGGCACGCTGCAGAGCTAGGCGATTCACTGTCCCTTTCAGAGCGGAGGGCTGGCATCTGGCTCGTTGAGGAACCTTGGGTGAGCTCCTCCTCATCTTGTCCAGCAGTGCCAGGTTGCGCAATGTCCTCGGCAGAACGGTTTTCTGGCGTCGAGCTCCTGGAGGACTCGTGGGCAACCTCCTCATTGCTGTCCACAGCACCGTCCTCCCTCTCTTCGGCTCCTGCCTTAGCATTGGCCAGTTGCATAGCTCTGCTCCTGGTGCCATCAGCCATTCTTGCAGACTTTTGGTCACTGACACAGAACTGACACCTGATGCCTCCACACACCTTACAGTATCTGCACTCTGACACTCTAGTGTTGAGCTAGTCTGAAGACCCCAGCAGCCACAGCTGCTGCAGGCAGTCTTTAGTGTCTGGGAGTATGGGTCTCACACTCACACACACTATTATCTCGATCCCACCGCTATGCCACCAATATGTCACAAACCACCGGGGGGGTCACTCAGAAATCCCCCGCGCTGGCTACCAGTACGTCACAATCGGGGGGTAACAAGTGGGGGTCACCCCTCCTTTATACCTCCCGACCGACAGACAGAGCACGTGACGCGCTCTCTAGCGCCCCTCTTATAGTCAGGCCAATTATGGAATTGCCCGACAATAAGCAAGGAGGCCGCTATACTACTTATGCCGATTATTGAAGGGTCCCCGGTGAGAGTAAGGTATATATTCCCCCGACCTCCGCGGGCGGAATATATAAAATCTCCCCGAATCTCACTGGCCTCCCCACAATAATCCTTGGCACAATTCGCTGCCACCAACCGATTTACGGTAACTATTAGCCGAACACACAGACGTGGGATTCAAGATCGAGATAACAGAACAGCCCAAGATTAATTATATAATTTAATCAGCCTAAAGCACACTAGAAACTACAATATATACAATAGGGAATCTACAGAATATACATATGTCAGAGTACAGTTACAATCAAAGCATGGGTTACAAACAGGCATACACAGTTCCAGCAGTTACCTTGTTGCGTCTGGCCACAGGGGGGCGCTGTACCCAGGTTTCTAGGATCCTTCCCACAGATGTTTCCTACACGTGCCCCCAGCGAAAAGAACACTGGAAAATGGCCGAAGTAGGGTTATCAACCTGGGCAAGTCCAGGTCCCCTCCTACCTTCGTGACCTCACAGGGAGCACTGCTCCACCCCTGGCTTGAGTTATGGACAATATCCCAACATGGAATATGGGCCATAACTTTGCCTGGGAGCGTCGTAGGCGGACGCCAATGCTCTCATTGTGACAGTTATGAATTTAGCTACAGAACGAGGGGACTCATGACCTGTCTGCCAGTTCCCCATTGGCTGATATCACGCCTGGGGCATTTCCCAATGTCCTGCTCCCATAAAAAGGGTGTGCCGGCATCGTCCGCATGCGGAGACACCATTTTTATGGTTGCCATATTTATCGGAAATATGGCTTGCGAGATATGAACCATTTTTTACTGGAGTCGTTCTGTCTGGCTACTTCCAGAGCCTTGCTAATTAGATAGCAGCTCCTACTACAGGGTGACGGCAGGGAGTCATCCTGTGTCCATTGTTCCCACACCACCTCATCTCCATATCACAGGACATGGCCATGGAGGTGTAAGTGGAACACTGAGAACAAGAAGGGAGGGGGCACTGCCAGGGAGTGATGAGGGATTATGACTGGAGTCATAATTCATCTTCATATCCCGGGATTTGCCTCACAGGTGGCATTACGGGTCTGGTGCTGCCCTCTGTGTGATCCGGTGAGAGGGGTGACATTACGGGTCTGGCGCTGCCCTCTTTGTGACCCGGAGAGAGGGGTGACATTACGGGTCTGGCGCTGCCCTCTGTATGACCCGGTGAGAGGGGTGACATTACGGGTCTGGCCCTGCCCTCTGTGTGACCCGGAGAGAGGGCTGACATTACGGGTCTGGCGCTGCCCTCTGTGTGACCCGGTGACAGGGGTGACATTCTGGGTCTGGCCCTGCCCTCTGTGTGACCCGGAGAGAGGGCTGACATTACGGGTCTGGCGCTGCCCTCTGTGTGACCCAGAGAGAGGGGTGACATTCTGGGTCTGGCCCTGCCCTCTGTGTGATCCGGAGAGAGGGGTGACATTCTGGGTCTGGCGCTGCCCTCTGTGTGACCCAGAGAGAGGGGTGACATTCCGGGTCTGGCCCTGCCCTCTGTGTGATCCGGAGAGAGGGGTGACATTCTGGGTCTGGCGCTGCCCTCTGTGTGACCCGGTGACATTATGGGTCTGGTGCTGCCCTCTGTGTGACCCGAGATAACAGAGAGCACAAGAGAGTGGTGTTTAATGCCGCGCCAATAGATCAAACACCACTCTCTTGTGCTCTCTGTTATCTACCGTTTTGGTGGCTGCAGCCTTGGATTGTGTGATACATGCGATTACAGTAGTTGTGGCTTCTCACAACTACATCTGGTGAGTAGTTTTACTCCCCCACCCCCACCCCTCACATATTGGGGTAAGACCCTATGCGCTTGTTTTTCCACAGTTTTTTCCGTGTCTCTGTGTGACCCGGAGAGAGGGGTGACATTACTGAGTTAGTGACATTACTGCAGATATTACTGCAGACAGGTGGATGGGATATAATACTACAGCCTCCACCGGGTGTAATACTGCAGATATCACTGCAGACAGGTGGATGGGATATAACACTATAGCCTCCTCCGGGAGTAATACTGCAGATATCACTGCAGACAGGTAATGGGATATAACACTACAGCCTCCTCCGGGAGTAATACTGCAGATATCACTGCAGACAGGTGATGGGATATAACACTACAGCCTCCTCCGGGAGTAATACTGCAGATATCACTGCAGACTGGTGATGGGATATATCTGCAGTATTACACCCGGAGGAGGCTGTAGTGTTATATCCCATCCACCTGTCTGCAGTGATATCTGCAGTATTACACCCGGAGGAGGCTGTAGTGTTATATCCCATCACCTGTCTGCAGTGATATCTGCAGTATTACACCCGGAGGAGGCTGTAGTGTTATATCCCATCCACCTGTCTGCAGTGATATCTGCAGTATTACACCCGGAGGAGGCTGTAGTGTTATATCCCATCACCTGTCGAGCAGTGATATCTGCAGTATTACACCCGGAGGAGGCTGTAGTGTTATATCCCATCACCTGTCTGCAGTGATATCTGCAGTATTACTCCCGGAGGAGGCTGTAGTGTTATATCTCATCCACCAGCCTCCTCCGGGAGTAATACTGCAGATATCACTGCAGACAGGTGGATTGGATATAACACTACAGCCTCCCCCGGGTGTAATACTGCAGATATCACTGCAGACAGGTGATGGGATATAACACTACAGCCTCCTCCGGGTGTAATACTGCAGATATCACTGCAGACAGGTGATGGGATATAACACTACAGCCTCCTCCGGGTGTAATACTGCAGATATCACTGCAGACAGGTGATGGGATATAACACTACAGCCTCCCCCGGGTGTAATACTGCAGATATCACTGCAGACAGGTGATGGGATATAACACTACAACCTCCTCCGGGTGTAATACTGCAGATATCACTGCAGACAGGTGGAGAAGATATAACACTACAGCCTCCCCCGGGTGTAATACTGCAGATATCACTGCAGACAGGTGATGGGATATAACACTACAGCCTCCTCCGGGTGTAATACTGCAGATATCACTGCAGACAGGTGATGGGATATAACACTACAGCCTCCCCCGGGTGTAATACTGCAGATATCACTGCAGACAGGTGATGGGATATAACACTACAACCTCCCCCGGGTGTAATACTGCAGATATCACTGCAGACAGGTGATGGGATATAACACTACAGCCTCCTCCGGGTGTAATACTGCAGATATCACTGCAGACAGGTGATGGGATATAACACTACAGCCTCCCCCGGGTGTAATACTGCAGATATCACTGCAGACAGGTGATGGGATATAACACTACAACCTCCTCCGGGTGTAATACTGCAGATATCACTGCAGACAGGTGGAGAAGATATAACACTACAGCCTCCCCCGGGTGTAATACTGCAGATATCACTGCAGACAGGTGATGGGATATAACACTACAGCCTCCTCCGGGTGTAATACTGCAGATATCACTGCAGACAGGTGATGGGATATAACACTACAGCCTCCCCCGGGTGTAATACTGCAGATATCACTGCAGACAGGTGATGGGATATAACACTACAACCTCCCCCGGGTGTAATACTGCAGATATCACTGCAGACAGGTGATGGGATATAACACTACAGCCTCCTCCGGGTGTAATACTGCAGATATCACTGCAGACAGGTGATGGGATATAACACTACAGCCTCCTCCGGGAGTAATACTACAGATATCACTGCAGACAGGTGATGGGATATAACACTACAACCTCCTCCGGGTGTAATACTGCAGATATCACTGCAGACAGGTGATGGGATATAACACTACAGCCTCCTCCGGGTGTAATACTGCAGATATCACTGCAGACAGGTGATGGGATATAACACTACAGCCTCCTCCGGGAGTAATACTGCAGATATCACTGCAGACTGGTGATGGGATATATCTGCAGTATTACACCCGGAGGAGGCTGTAGTGTTATATCCCATCCACCTGTCTGCAGTGATATCTGCAGTATTACACCCGGAGGAGGCTGTAGTGTTATATCCCATCACCTGTCTGCAGTGATATCTGCAGTATTACACCCGGAGGAGGCTGTAGTGTTATATCCCATCCACCTGTCTGCAGTGATATCTGCAGTATTACACCCGGAGGAGGCTGTAGTGTTATATCCCATCACCTGTCGAGCAGTGATATCTGCAGTATTACACCCGGAGGAGGCTGTAGTGTTATATCCCATCACCTGTCTGCAGTGATATCTGCAGTATTACTCCCGGAGGAGGCTGTAGTGTTATATCTCATCCACCAGCCTCCTCCGGGAGTAATACTGCAGATATCACTGCAGACAGGTGGATTGGATATAACACTACAGCCTCCCCCGGGTGTAATACTGCAGATATCACTGCAGACAGGTGATGGGATATAACACTACAGCCTCCTCCGGGTGTAATACTGCAGATATCACTGCAGACAGGTGATGGGATATAACACTACAGCCTCCTCCGGGTGTAATACTGCAGATATCACTGCAGACAGGTGATGGGATATAACACTACAGCCTCCCCCGGGTGTAATACTGCAGATATCACTGCAGACAGGTGATGGGATATAACACTACAACCTCCTCCGGGTGTAATACTGCAGATATCACTGCAGACAGGTGGAGAAGATATAACACTACAGCCTCCCCCGGGTGTAATACTGCAGATATCACTGCAGACAGGTGATGGGATATAACACTACAGCCTCCTCCGGGTGTAATACTGCAGATATCACTGCAGACAGGTGATGGGATATAACACTACAGCCTCCCCCGGGTGTAATACTGCAGATATCACTGCAGACAGGTGATGGGATATAACACTACAACCTCCCCCGGGTGTAATACTGCAGATATCACTGCAGACAGGTGATGGGATATAACACTACAGCCTCCTCCGGGTGTAATACTGCAGATATCACTGCAGACAGGTGATGGGATATAACACTACAGCCTCCCCCGGGTGTAATACTGCAGATATCACTGCAGACAGGTGATGGGATATAACACTACAACCTCCTCCGGGTGTAATACTGCAGATATCACTGCAGACAGGTGGAGAAGATATAACACTACAGCCTCCCCCGGGTGTAATACTGCAGATATCACTGCAGACAGGTGATGGGATATAACACTACAGCCTCCTCCGGGTGTAATACTGCAGATATCACTGCAGACAGGTGATGGGATATAACACTACAGCCTCCCCCGGGTGTAATACTGCAGATATCACTGCAGACAGGTGATGGGATATAACACTACAACCTCCCCCGGGTGTAATACTGCAGATATCACTGCAGACAGGTGATGGGATATAACACTACAGCCTCCTCCGGGTGTAATACTGCAGATATCACTGCAGACAGGTGATGGGATATAACACTACAGCCTCCTCCGGGAGTAATACTACAGATATCACTGCAGACAGGTGATGGGATATAACACTACAACCTCCTCCGGGTGTAATACTGCAGATATCACTGCAGACAGGTGATGGGATATAACACTACAGCCTCCTCCGGGTGTAATACTGCAGATATCACTGCAGACAGGTGATGGGATATAACACTACAGCCTCCTCCGGGAGTAATACTACAGATATCACTGCAGACAGGTGATGGGATATAACACTACAACCTCCTCCGGGTGTAATACTGCAGAGATCACTGCAGACAGGTGATGGGATATAACACTACAACCTCCTCCGGGTGTAATACTGCAGATATCACTGCAGACAGGTGATGGGATATAACACTACAGCCTCCTCCGGGAGTAATACTACAGATATCAGTGCAGACAGGTGGATAAGATATAACACTACAGCCTCCCCCGGGTGTAATACTGCAGATATCACTGCAGACAGGTGATGGGATATAACACTACAGCCTCCCCCGGGTGTAATACTGCAGATATCACTGCAGACAGGTGGATGGGATATAACACTACAGCCTCCCCCGGGTGTAATACTGCAGATATCACTGCAGACAGGTGATGGGATATAACACTACAACCTCCTCCGGGTGTAATACTGCAGATATCACTGCAGACAGGTGATGGGATATAACACTACAGCCTCCTCCGGGAGTAATACTACAGATATCACTGCAGACAGGTGGATGGGATATAACACTACAGCCTCCCCCGGGTGTAATACTGCAGATATCACTGCAGACAGGTGATGGGATATAACACTACAGCCTCCCCCGGGAGTAATACTGCAGATATCACTGCAGACAGGTGATGGGATATAACACTACAGCCTCCTCCGGGAGTAATACTACAGATATCACTGCAGACAGGTGGATGGGATATAACACTACAGCCTCCCCCGGGTGTAATACTGCAGATATCACTGCAGACAGGTGATGGGATATAACACTACAGCCTCCCCCGGGTGTAATACTGCAGATATCACTGCAGACAGGTGATGGGATATAACACTACAACCTCCTCCGGGTGTAATACTGCAGATATCACTGCAGACAGGTGATGGGATATAACACTACAACCTCCTCCGGGTGTAATACTGCAGAAATCATGGCAGGATTTTCCGCTTTGGGGCAGATACAGGCAGTTTGATCAGTTAATGAACGGTAGGTGCAGAGATGTTTGTTCTTCTCTACAGACAGTTGTGCGCTCTGTACACGGCCAACCGCTATATGGCACAATATAATATAGTCACATGTAAGGCAGTGATAACATCAGCTGCTGCGGTGCACGGATGGTGCGAATATCCACCACAAGACAGGTACAAGGGCAAATGGGGCGAGGGCTCCCTTCCCCCCACACCGCTCATCAAGGCTGTACTGGATATCTGCTCATATACTCACCTCCTTCACAGGAGCAGAGATCAGTAGATATGAATAGTGTAACCTGTGCGGTGACGCCTGGACTCCACCAGTGATGTGCCACCAGCACCACCCACTGCCTGACGACGCCATCTGCAGCCCCCCACTGCCACGTCCCAACAGCAGCCATCTGTAGACCCCCACTGCCACCTCCCCACAGCCGCCATCTGCAGCCCCCCCACTGCCACCTCCCCACAGCCGCCATCTGCAGCCCCCCACTGCCACCTCCCCACAGCAGCCATCGGCAGACCCCCACTGCCACCTCCCCACAGCAGCCATCTGCAGACCCCCACAGTCCACCGCCACCATGTGCATCCCCCCCATAGCCCAGCACTGCCACCATGTGCAGCCCCACACGGTTCACCGCCACTGCCATCTGCAGCTCCTTATGGCCCACCTCTTCCAGCAGCCCCTCACGGCCCACCTCCACCAGCAGCCCTTTACGGCCTCCTGCTAACAGCCCCTCACATATTAGGATCTAGTCTCCTGGACCACATGACTCAGGCTGAGAAAAACCCCATAACAAGCTGAAACTCCATATACACTCACCTTGTGGGGATCTCTGACACTTTCCACCACAGGGCCATATTGTCCCCATCCCAGGACAGAAGTGACATCGGCAGCCTCTTGATCTATGGAGCCCTGCTGGAAGAAGCTGGGAAACAGCGGAGATGGGAACTCCATCTGCAGAGAGGAAACAGAGAGATGAGAATGAGCACCCAGAAGACCTTCAGTAAGACAAGGCTCCTGTCTGGGGGGTGGGGGGGGGGGAAGGGTGTACAAGCCGTCCGGGGGGGAGGGGGGTGTGTACAGGCCGTCTCTGGGAAGGGGGGTGTACAGGCCGTCTCTGGGAATGGCGGTCTACAGGCCGTCTCTGGGGGGGGGGGAGGGATGTACAGGCTGTCCGGGGGGGTGTACTTAGAGTCGAAACGTGTGTAGGCGGGACCTGGCGCCATCTCTGCGGTGAGTAAGGTGATCTCCGGTTTTGTATTTGTTTTCCTATTTATGCCATTTTGGGTCATTTCACTTTCCACAGGGTCATGAATGTCTGACTTATTCTGTGGATTAGGCGTTTTTTACCCTTAGGCTTTATACAGCTTCACTATTTATAAACCGGACACATTTTCTCTACCACTCTGGTACGCCACCCTGTGCACTCTTATTATTACACCCCATTTGTGTTATATCTTTGTTCTCAATAAAGATTTATACGCTTATATCCTGGTTTCTGATTCTTTGTGTGTGAATTGGTGGTATATTACTTCTAGAATCAGCTTAATATCCATTCTACTGTGACTATGGGGTGGTGGTACTATTTCTCACTTTGAGTGACCACTGAAATTAATTTCCTCTAGTCTGATATATGAATTTTGGCTGAAAATTTGTTTTATAGACACATCTGCAGGTTTTTCTTTCAGCGCTCTATACAGACACATCTGCATGTTGTTCCCTCCGCTCTCTATAGACACACATCTGCAGGTTTTTCCCTCTGCTCTCTATACAGACATCTGCAGGTTTTTCCCTCCGCTCTCTATATAGACATCTGCAGGTTTTTCCCTCCGCTCTCTATACAGACACATCTGCAGGTTTTCCCTCCAGGTCATTAGTATTTGGTGGCACTGCCCTTACACTGTGTGACTTAGGTGAATCGTTTTGGATCCTTCCAGAAGCTTCTCACAATAGTTGGTGGAATTTGGGCCGATTGCTCAGCTCCACCAGATCTGTCAGGAGCAATGTTTGGAGGTCGCCGCTCGCTCCGGCCTATTCATCTTTGTCCATACATTTTCCATAGGATTGAGATCAGGGCTTTGTGATGGCCACTCCAAAACATTGACTTTGTTCTCCTTAAGCCCCTGTGTAACCAGTTTGGCAGTAGCTTCGGGTCATTGTCTGTTTGGAAGACCCATTTCCGCCCAAGCTGTAAGTTCCTGGCTGATTTTTTGAGATGTTCTTCAGTATGGCCACAATCTTCTCTCCTCATGATACCATCTATATTGTGAAGTCACCAGTCCCTCCTGCAGCAAAACAGCCCCACAACATGATGCTGCCCCCGTGTGTCACAGTTGGTATGGTGTACTTAGTCTTCAAAACTTCTCCCTTTTTCCTCCAAACGTAACGATGGTCATTATGGCCAACCAGTGCAATGTTAGTTTCGTCAGACCCCAGGACGACTCCACATATTAAGCTCTTTGTTCCGGTTGCATTTACCACCATTAATCTGGCTTTTTCCTGGTTTCTTTTGGAGTAATGACTTCTTCCTGGCAGAGTGGCTTTTCAGCCCAGGTTGATACAGGACTCGTGTCACTGTGGATAGTGACACAATGTTACCAGCTTCCGCCAGCATCTTCACAAGGTCTTCTGCTTTTGTTCTTGGGTTGATCTGCACATGTCTGACCAAAGCACGTTCATCTCTGGTGCACAGAACCCGTCTCCTTCCTGAGCTGTATGATGGCTGGACAGTCCCATCTTGTTTGTACTTGTATCTAATTGTTTGAACAGATGAACGAGGCACCTTCAGGTATCTGGAAATTTCACCCAAGGATGAACCAGACTGGTGCAAGTCCACAATTCTCTTCGTGAGATCTTGGCTGATTTCTTTTGACTTTCCCATGATGCTACACAAAGAAGCCGTGTGTTTGAGGTGTGCAGTAAAATACATCCACAGGTGTGTCTCTACTTAACTCAAATGTGGCCAATAAACCTATCAGAAGCTTCCAAAAACATGACATCATCATATGGACGGTCCCATATTGTTTAAAGGCACAGTACTCTTAGTGTATGGAAACGTCTGACTTTGCAGAAAAGAATAAAAATGCCTGAAAACATTCTCACAGATAACACTGGGGAACGCAATTTTTTAGGAGTTAGGTCAGACAACTGTTCTTAATTAATTTCTGGATGCTGAATCCAGAAATGATCTCAGTTTTTCTCTATCAGGTCAAGTTTTTGAACTATAGGATTTTTGTCGTCTCAAAAATATGTAAACTACTGTACCTAAAAAGTGGGTTTTTTTTTGGTTTTTTTTAAATAGTACAAATATGAACAAAAAATGAAATATATAAGAAATAGGCATGACAAATAGGTTTTTTAACACTATCATGTTTTTTACAAAGGAGATTATATATATATATATATATATATATATATATATATATATATATATATATATATATATACGCAAGTATGTAAGATAAAAATGTACAGTTATAGCTTTTTCTGGAGTGTTTACCTTGAGGACAATCACGTTTGATGCTCCAGCAATAGTCAGCCATCATATGTACATCCCATCTACCCTGGTAACGGGCTTCCATAACCTTCAAATCTTGGTGAAATCGTTCACCTTGCTCATCGCTAACAGCACCAAGATTTTCCGGAAAGTTGGCAAGATGGCAATGCAGAAAATGTAGTTTAATACTCATGTTGCAACCAAGCGCTTTGTAGCTCTCCAATAGTTTCTGAACAATTTCTTTGTAATTACTTGCACGTGTATTTCCAAGAAAGTTCTTGACGACGTCTTTGAATGATAACCAAGCATTCTTCTCAAGATCTGACATAGTCCCGGTGAAATGTTCATCTTTGATGAGCTGTCGAATTTGTGGACCATCAAACACACCAGCCTTGATTTTTTTTCAATGGACAGTCCAGGAAGTGCCAACATGATGTACTTAAAACAGTCACCGTCAGTTGGCAATGCTTTTACAAATTGCTTCATGAGACCTAGTTTTATGTGCAGAGGTGGGAATAGTATATTCTTCCTGTCAACAAGTGGCTGATGAAAAATGTTAGGATCTCCAGGTTTAAGACCAGATCTTGGAGGCCAATTCGACTCAACCCAATGCTTTTCTCGAGCTCTGCTATCCCACATACAGAGAAAGCAGGGATACTTTGTGTACCCACGTTGCTGACCAAGAAGGATGCAAACCATTTTAAGGTCAACACAGATGATCCAATATTGTGTGTCATATTTCAATAACTCAATAACTCTCTTTACATCTCCATGTTCTTCACGAAGAGAGACAGAATGCCCAATAGGGACTGCACCAAATAAATTGCCATTGTGTAGAAGGACACACTTAAGACTCCGCTTTGAGCTATCAATAAACAGTCGCCATTCATTTGGATAGTACATTGAAAGCCCTAATTCTTGTAGTAAACCAGGAATATTAGGGCAAAACACAAAACCGCTGTCACACCGAAAGTGCTGCAAAAATGTACTTTCTCTAGTACGAAAGTATGATACCTTCGCTCCTTGTTCAAGTAACTGTTCTCCTTCAGCCTTGATGCTGGTAATTCTGAAGCTTTTTTTTGATAAGCCCAATTCACATGCTAAATCATTAACTCGTGCTGATCAGATCCCTTACACACTGAATCCTTGTGAATGTCACATTCTGCATCATTGCTGTCACTGTGTTCCTCAACATCACTCAGAACTTCTAGAGATGGTCGCTGCTCACTGGCTCTGGAATTTCAGCTGAATGAGGCATTGGTCTGATCGCTGACGGGAGATTTGGAGATTCTATTTTACTTTTATTTTTCCTGTTAAATCCTGATGTTTTCACTAAACAGAAGTAACAGTCTGTGGAATGACTTTTTTGCTCTCTCCACACCATGGGGATACCAAATGCCAACTTTTCACGTGTTCCTTTGGTGCACATCCGTATACTCTCGACACACTGCTTGCACACTATGTGAGGGGCCCATGGCTTATCTTGATCACCGAGTTTTAAGGTGGTGTCACACACAGCGACAACGACGTCGCTGCTACGTCACCATTTTCTGTGACGTTGCAGCGACGTCCCGTCGCTGTGTGTGACATCCAGCTGGCCCCTGCTGTGAGATCGTTGCTGAATGTCCTGCTTCATTTTTTCGTTGTCGCTCTCCCGCTGTGAAGCACACATCGCTGTGTGTGACAGCGAGAGAGCGACGAAATGAAGCGAGCAGGGAGCAGGAGCCGGCGTCTGGCAGCTGCGGAAAGCTGTAACCACTGTAAACATCGGGTAACCAAGGGAAGACCTTGTCCTGGTTATCCGATATTTACCTTCGTTACCAGCCTCCGCCGCTCTTGCTGCTAGTGCTGGCTCCTGCTCTGTGCACATGTAGCTGCAGTATGCATCGGGTAATTAACCCTATGTGTACAGTAGCTAGGAGAGCAAGGAGCCAGCGCTAAGCAGTGTGCGCGGCTCCCTGCACTGTGACATGTAGCTGCAGTACACATCGGGTTAATTAACCCGATGTGTACTGTAGCTAGGAGAGCAAGGAGCCAGCGCTAAGCAGTGTGCGCGGCTCCCTGCTCTCTGCACATGTAGCGACGTTATGATCGCTGCTGCGTCGCTGTGTTTGACAGCTAAGCAGCGATCATAACAGCGACTTACAAGGTCGCTGCTACGTCACAGAAAATGGTGACGTAACAGTGATGCCGTTATGTGTGACACCAGCTTTACTTTAAAATATGCAAAATATGCTTGTTTGACAAATGCACTGATGTTTGCCCTTTGAACTGGTGAAAACACCACAAATATAGCAGAAGGAGTCAGGGTTGTTTAGGCATTTACGACGAGAGGAAGAAGGAGCAGACATGATCCGAAACAAAGGAAATATGTACATAAGTAAATAAAACACTGAGATGGAAAGTTACAAGCTTTGAAAACTAACAAAAAAAATCATAAAAGATATATAAATTACAACTAAGCGCCCAATGAAAAGAGAAAATATATCCCAAATCCTATTTATTCCAAGTATGATACATTTTTTGTGTAAAGATATTGATAATTATGAGGTATTGGGAGCTGCACTCACCTCTCACCACTGTCTCAGCTGTGCCTACTCTTACAATTTGCCACGTAGCTCTATATGAGTCGAATTGTACTCAGATAAGTCTTATTACAGAAATCAGTGCAATTCTGCTTCTTTGGCAGGGAAGTTGAGGAGGAAAAACTTGACGTGATAGAAAAAAACTGACTACATTTTTGGAATCAACATGACAATTTTAGTATAAATCAGCTGAAAAACCTAACTCAACAAATTTTTTTTCAAATTGTTCCCCAGTGTTATTATTATAGCACCATTTATTCCATGGCGCTTTACAAGTGAAAGAGGGCATACATAAAAACTAGTACAACAATCATTAACAGTACAAAACAGACTGGAACAGGAGGAGAGAGGACCCTGCCCGCGAGGGCTCACAGTCTACAGGGGGAGAGACGACCCTGCCCGCGAGGGCTCACAGTCTACAGGAGGAGAGAGGACCCTGCCCGCGAGGGCTCACAGTCTACAGGAGGAGAGAGGACCCTGCCCGCGAGGGCTCAGTCTACAGGGAGAGAGAGGTCCCTGCCTGCAGGGGCTCAGTCTACAGGGGGAGAGAGGACCCTGCCCGCGAGGGCTCACAGTCTACAGGGGGAGAGAGGTCCCTGCCCGCGAGGGCTCACAGTCTACAGGGGGAGAGAGGACCCTGCCCGCGAGGGCTTACAGTCTAAAGGGGGAGAGAGGTCCCTGCCCGCGAGGGCTCACAGTCTACAGGGGGAGAGAGGTCCCTGCCCGCGAGGGCTCACAGTCTACAGGGGGAGAGAGGTCCCTGCCCGCGAAGGCTCACAGTCTACAGGGGGAGAGATGTCCCTGCCCGCGAGGGCTCACAGTCTACAGGGGGAGAGATGTCCCTGCCCGCGAGGGCTCACAGTCTACAGGAGGAGAGAAGACCCTGGCCGCGAGGGCTCAGTCTACAGGGGGAGAGAGGTCCCTGCCCGCGAGGGCTCAGTCTACAGGGGGAGAGAGGTCCCTGCCTGCAGGGGCTCAGTCTACAGGGGGAGAGAGGTCCCTGCCTGCAGGGGCTCAGTCTACAGGGGAAGAGAGGACCCTGCCCGCGAGGGCTCACAATCTACAGGAGGAGAGAGGACCCTGCCCGCGAGGGCTCAGTCTACAGGGAACGGGTGATGGTACAAGAGGTGAGGACAGAGCTGGTTGTGCAGTGGTGTACCGGACTGAGGGTTATTGTAGGTTGTAGGCTTATTGGAAGAGGTGGGTCTTCAGGTTCCTCTTGAAGTAGATGTTTCTTTATATAAAGCGGGGGAGACCTGCAGATGTGTTTGTATAGAGAGCGGAGGGAAAACCTGCAGATGTGTGTCTGTATAGAGAGCGGAGGGAAAAACCTGCAGATGTGTCTGTATAGAGAGCGGAGGGAAAACCTGCAGATGTGTCTGCATAGAGAGCGGAGGGAAAACCTGCAGATGTGTCTGTATAGAGAGCGGAGGGAAAACCTCCAGATGTGTCTGTATAGAGAGCGGAGGGAAAAAACCTGCAGATGTGTCTGTATAGAGAGCGGAGGGAAAAACCTGCAGATGTGTCTGTATAGAGAGCGGAGGGAAAAACCTGCAGATGTGTCTGTATAGAGAGCGGAGGGAAAAACCTGCAGATGTGTCTGTATAGAGAGCGGAGGGAAAAACCTGCAGATGTGTCTGTATAGAGAGCGGAGGAAAACCCTGCAGCTGTGTCTGTATAGAGTGGATGGAACTTCTGGTTAGCACAGTATATAATAAAATCGGGTCCAGTGTTCTGTGCAGAATATTTTTTCATAAGAATTTGGTTGTTGAATATGCTATAAATGTCTGTTCTGTTCCTGATCTGAGAAGCTCGGCTTTTAGTGGAGGTTAATGTATAGATTACTTCAGCTACTAAGGCTGCACATGTCATAGAGGACGCAGGAGGAGGGATATACAGCGAGGACCTGACCCACAAAGGCTGCACATGTCATAGAGGACGCGGGAGGAGGGATATATAGCGAGGACCTGGCCCACGAAGGCTGCACAGGTCATAGAGGACGCAGGAGGAGGGATATATAGCGAGGACCTGACCCACAAAGGCTGCACAGGTCATAGAGGACGCGGGAGGAGGGATATACAGCGAGGACCTGGCCCACGAAGGCTGCACAGGTCATAGAGGACGCAGGAGGAGGGATATACAGCGAGGACCTGACCCACCAATGCTGCACATGTCATAGAGGACGCAGGAGGAGAGATATACAGCGAGGACCTGACCCACGAAGGCTGCACAGGTCATAGAGGACGCAGGAGGAGGGATATACAGCGAAGACCTGACCCACAAAGGCTGCACATGTCATAGAGGACGCAGGAGGAGGGATATACAGCGAAGACCTGACCCACAAATGCTGCATATGTAATAGAGGATGCAGGAGGAGGGATATACAGCGAGGACCTGACCCACGAAGGCTGCACGTCATAGAGGACGCAGCGCAGAAGGGATATACAGCGAGGACCTGACCCACAAAGGCTGCACATGTCATAGAGGACGCAGGAGGAGGGATATACAGCGAGGCAGGAGGAGGGATATACAGCGAGGACCTGACCCACGAAGGCTGCACAGGTCATAGAGGACGCAGGAGGAGGGATATACAGCGAGGACCCGGCCCACAAAGGCTGCACATGTCATAGAGGACGCAGGAGGAGGGATATACAGCAAGGACCTGACCCACGAAGGCTGCACAGGTCATAGAGGACGCAGGAGGAGGGATATACAGCGAAGACCTGACCCACGAAGGCCCTCATTGAAGCGCATACCAAGGAGGATGCAGGAGGATAAATATACATCGAGGCTTCGGATCGCACCGCTGCACACGCCAAGACGCCACCAATCAAAGCGCAGGGCATTTCTGGAGCTTTAATTACAGATATCTCAGCAGCCGAGCATCCGATCTTTCTACAACAGGTGTGCCTGGATACAGCATCCGAGGGCCAGGGTGGTACTGCCGTAACTTCATATAGAAAATCCTGGTGGTTGGTTCTCTAAGAAACTAACAGGCAAGACTGCTGACTACCTGCCCGTTCTACCCGGCACCAAGCGGTCAGGGACCACTCCTGCCAGCAATCCTCCAACATTCATCAGCGGAGCAGCTCCTCTCCCCGGCAGCTGTACAAGGCTTTCTGACTGACAGTTGGCTCCCTACAGTTAGGCAGCAGGGAGCTGGCTGTTAACCAGCATGACATTGGTAGCAACGCCCTGTCAACAGAGCAGCCCGGAAGAGAAGCTGCTGCTCTGCCAACGAGGTGTCACCAGAACCGCAAAATCACCGCAGGAGCGCTCAGTGACTGCACTCTCCATCCTCCCATCTTCTGTCTCTC